>NC_083463.1:33145639-33158139 GCF_030014155.1 Tachysurus vachellii | reverse complement strand
ACTTTGCTTCTCATTACTGCGCTGAGAATGGAGCACTAAAGCTAATGGACCCCCACACAGACACACACACCGTCACCCTGAGCATCGATTGCAGGAGGACTGTGGGAGACCTGAGACTGGCTGTTTATCAGGTGATGTCATCAGACTGGGACACAGTCTTCGATCTCTTGTCCGTTTTCTCTCCCACTTTTTCAAATCAGCTGCTTTGAGTTGACTCCTCTAGGGAGAAGTGAAGGGGGGAAACTGTTTGATATACAGAGTTTGTTGTTTTATATTAGAATGGGTGTGGCTGTGTGTGTGTGTGTGTGTGTGTGTATGTGTGTATGTGCTACTTCAGATGCAGGATGTGTGGAAAGGGGACATGGCACTGACTATCGCTAAGAACCTGCCAGCAGGCCTACACCTGTACGACACGCTAACAGGTAATGCACACTCTAGTCAACATTAATCCTTTGTGTGTTAATTACTCATATGCACAGTTTAATATTACATATGTAATACATGCATAAGGTGTGTGTGTGTGTGTGTGTGTATATATAGATGATCAGCAATCTTTGTACAGTGCTGGAGTGTATAATTGCTCCGATCTGTTTGTTTGGAATGGGAAAGAGGTAACACACAACACCAGATGACAGCAGTAATGTACACATTGTTAAAACATAAAACACAACCTCATGTGTTTGTGTGTCTGTATATTTTAGGTAAATGGTCTGTGTGTGCAAACCGGCGCCGAGTCTGAACCTTTGCTGTTGAACATCCTGAGGCCAGGTGGGCCAGAGCTGGACCTCGTGAACCAGGCCTCAGAACCAGATGCTTGTGGTCTAGTGCATGTAACCCAGGGGTTTTCAGGCAGAGCCACACTGGGTGGAGTGAGGGACGCTCTGAGCCTGCCGGAGGCTCTGGTGTGTCAGCAGGCAAAAGGGATGGGACCAGGTGGAGAGGGAGGTGGGGCCAGCAGGTGGAAGCTGTGTTCACCTGAGACTATGAGGAGGACACTAAGAGAACTCACACTCCAGGATGGAGACACACTGCTGCTGCTGCCACACACACCCCTGAACACCAGGTCAGATGGTCAAAGTCTGAATCTCCTTTCAACTGATTTTTAATGTGAATCTGAAGCTTCATCTGAATCTCACACTGGACCTGTCTGTAAATATGATACTGACCTCTTTAGATTGTTTTATTTATTTATTTCTTTTTGACTGCAGTGTCTTCAGCGTTAGTGAAGATGTAGTTACTGTAATGACACCGTCAGACTGTCGCTGGCTGCAGGTGGAGTTTCACACCGCACATGAAGAAGAGAAGAAGTTGATGAAGATTCCTGCTGCAGGAAGCACAGTAAGTCAACACACACACACACACACAAACACACACACACGATTTTACACTGTGTATGTGTGTGTAGTTGCTGAGGGAGGTGAAACAGAGGGCACTGGAAGAGATGCAGCTGCAGGAGCACTTCACAGGTAACCATTCTACTGTCCTAATCTCTAAACCCAAAATGTATCAGCTCCAATGAATAATTCCTAGTTTTATCGTCACCTAACCCAAGTCTAAACATTATCTGTTTCTCTCTTTCTCATATCAGGTGGTGTGTGTTGTTTGAGAGAGAGGGACAGAACAGGGAAATTTTTACCCCCAGGTATAGCTTTACTATACTGTTAACCGATAACATGCTGCCCTGCTGCTTATATCACACGTGTGTGTGTGTGTGTGTGGTTGTTTGTTCTACAGTCTGTGAAGACCTCAGTGTGCGTGATGCAGGCATCAAGTTGATGACATCACTGTGTCTGTGTCCTGGATACTCCCCAAATACCTCACAGGTATAAAAAAAAGGGGGGGGGGTGTTGGGGATCTGGTGAAACAGAAATATTTAAAACCTTTCTTGTTGGTGTAAAGTTCACATTGCATAAATTTGTATGTAACATTTCTTAATGGAAGAATCTTTAAGTTGGTCTGTGGACGTCCATCCAGGACAAACATCAATAAAGAGACACAGGCATAAGCAAGTGGTGTTACTGTGTCCTGCAGCTCTTCCTGATCTTCTGTGTGGTGCCACCTAGAGGCCCGGAGATGGAGATAATTGTGGAGCAGACAATAACTGTGAAGGAGGTGAGTGTGTGTGTGTGTGTGTGTGTGTGTGTGTGTGTGTGTGTGTATATCTTTGAGTGTTTAATGCTGCTTATCTGTTTTGGTTACAGTGTTTGATGGCGATGCTGCAAAAGGCTGGACTCACCGGTAAAAACTCACTGTCTCAGGTTGGAGGATGTTAGGATGTAGGGTGTGGTTGGAGGAGTTAGTGAGTGAAGGATGGGGGTGTAGCGGTGTAAGAGTTATTGCGTATTCTTTAGGGTGGAACAATAAGGATGTTAAGGTAATCTGTCTAAACATACAGCAAATTATTAGTGTAACTGTGTGTGTGTTTGTGTGTGTGTGTGTTCACATATGCAGGAACATGCTGGCATTTGAGAAGGATGGATTGGTGTGAGGAGGTTGGGGAGCCCCTGACAGATGAAGTACAGTACACACACACACAAAGACAGTATGTCTCTATAGAATATGAGAAATATAGACCTCTGTTTACTAACACTAAACAAGCTGTGTGTGTGTGTGTGTGTGTGTGTGTGTGTGTGTGTGTGTGTGTGTGTGCGCGTGTGTGTGTTAGAATGCTTCTTTGTTGGACATGGGGGTAGTTAATGGAGACACACTTGTGATCACTGAGGGACAACTTCCTCCAAAGGTAGGTCACATGACCAAACATTTCATATCGCATGACTACACATGCAGTTTATCATATAAAGAGACAGTGTGTGAGTGTCATATAAAGAGACACACACACACACACACACACACACACACTATATATGTATAATGTTATGACATGTATTCACTGTGGCAGGTTTATAAGCTTATGCAAAATCACAACAGTGATGGGAGAGTCGGACTGCTGTCGGTCTTCTCCAGCACTTAACACATTCTTAATGGTGTTCAGGTTTGGTGGCCATCCGTCTGCTCCCTGAACCTCTGTCACAGTTTGAGACTGATGAATCCTCACATTGTCATTTTGAATGCCGTTCTGTCAGGGAAGAAAAAATCCATTCATGGAAAAACCTGGTCATTTATTATAAAAATGAAGCAGCTCCAGCTCACTGCAACCACAGGCTTGTCCACAGGCTTGTCCACAGGCTTGTCCACAGGTTTGTCCACAGGCTTGTCCACAGGTTTGTCCACAGGCTTGTCCACAGGCTTGTCCACAGGCTTATCCACAGGCTTGTCCACAGGCTTGTCCACAGGCTTGTCCACAGGCTTGTCCACAGGCTTGTCCACCCAAACATGATGGGTGCATCACTTTATCCATCTCTCTAGTTTACCTTCTTTCTATCTTGCGCCTCGCTTCTTCCCCTTATGCACTCTGGTACAGGGTAAATCTGGACTCGTCAGATCACATGATCTTTTAATTTGCCCCAGACTCCAATTTTTTAAATTTATTTTGTGATTCGTTCTCCAAGATGTTTAGAACATACTACCTTCTGAGTTCCTTCAAAAACTGTGTGAAAGTGAACCTAGAAGAATTGATGGATTTTTGTGTGTGTGTGTGTGTGTGTGTGTGTGTGTGTGTGTGTGTGTGTGTGTGTGTGTGTGTGTGTCTGTTTCAGGGATTTCTAAGGTTGCCTGTGAGCTGGTTTATGGACCTGAGTGATGAGTGTGAGAGAAATAACACAACAGAATTACACACTACAGGTAAGAGAGAGACATACACACACACACACACACACACACACAGACAAGTTTGAAGTTTTAAGAGTCACAAAATACACGTGTGTGTGTGTTTGTTTCAGAGCTGCAGTCTGTAGGCTGTGTTGAAATCTCAGAAGAGGCCTCACTACACGAACTCAGGTGTCAGGTACATTACACATTACACTCCTACACCCTACACCACTGTGCTCTACACATCACACACTACATTCTACTAAGGATCATATCAGGTGACATGGAGTAGGTCCACATCTGCTCCACCCAGACTGTCTGCTGCTGTCCCAGAAGGCAGTGAGGTTGTATCCTTTCATTGGGTTTCATATCCTCTTGCTTAGATGTAAGCAGAAATATGTCAGTAATAAACTAAGTGGGCATTAATTAACTAAATCGCAGTAACACTGAGCTTGTGCTCTCTCTAGAAAACACTCAGATCTTTCTATGTGACACTGCATGCAACGTTGATGTATCCATAGACAACCAAATGACCTTCTTAGCTCATATCACTAACCTGACACTCTCCTGTCGGTTAACTTCAGAAGGACTTTTTTCTTCACACTCAAGCGTTTGTTCAGTCCCCTGAGACTGCTGGGCTTCTGCAACTCGATTCTGTCAGCTGTGCTTCGGAGCACCATCACACCTCCACAAATGATCCAGAATGCAGCTGCATGACTTCTCTCACAGATTCTCTCACACCACCTACCTTAAAGTTCTTCTCAGTCTCTACACTGTTCCACACTCCCTCTGATCCCCTAGCACTGTGTCACTGATTCAACATCTCACTCTCATCATCTCTCACTCTTTCATCATCTCTCACTCTTTCATCATCTCTCACTCTTTCTCTAACTGTAGAACAGATAAGTAACTGATTGTCTTTAACTAAACGGGACTAAATTCCAACTTCATCATGCACTTAAATCAAAAAGGATATTTTTTAAAGATTTATTGTCACTTCACCTAATACACCACAGTGTGTGTGTGTGTGTGTGTGTGTCTAGGTGCTGACGTTGCCTGCACTGATACAGGTGTGTGTTCCATCTCCTGAATTTCTACGTGTTTGGTTGGTGGAGAAGAAAAAACTGATCAGAATCCTCAGAGGAAACCAACTCACACTCAGGTACACACACACACACACACACACACACACACACACACACACACAGAGAAACAGATATATATGTACATACATGCATATGCACATATACAGGAACCGAGTCTGTCTTTGTCTCTTAGGAAGTTGAAGTTGTCTGTGGTATCTGAGGTTTGTGTGCAGAAACTGCAGTGTGTGGAGAACCTTGGGTAAGTCAGTGTGTAATGGGTGCACACACACACACACACACACACACACTTGCTAATATGTGTATTTTTGCTGTTTAGGCTAAAGGACATCCTGCTGCGTCTGCAGGTTGATGTTGCCAAAGATGAGTTGGGTGTGTCTGAAGAGAGTGTTTATTTTCCCACTCATGAGTTTGTGTGGGAGGCAGGAATAGATTCTTCCCCTAGGGGGCTGTACCATGCAGTCTCCACCCACTGTGGAATCTCACCTGAGAACCTGCTGCTTGCTAAACACCTGCCTGAACAGCACACTTGGCTTACTATCAACTACGGGGTGAGATAGTGAGAGTGAGACAAACTAAGGGGGATAGAAAGACAAAGAGTGAGACAGATTGAATAAAACAACAGAATAACATGTTTGTGTGTGTGTTTGTGTTTGTGTTTGTGTGTGTGTGTGTGTGTGTGTGTGTGTGTGTGTGTGGGTTCAGATTCAGGCATTGTCCAAACAGAAGAAGAAGAAACAGAAACAGAATAACAGTAAAGGTGTTAACCTGCAGGGGGCGCCATACTGCTTGAGAGATGGAGACACTATAGCAGTGAAGGTACACACACACACAGCATCATACCGTTTCACATTAGTGCCATTTAATTCAGAACTTTATCTCTTAAGACAACATTAATTTGTGTGTGTGTGTAGAATCTACTGATTGACAGTAATCGGGAGTTCGGTACACTGAAAAATGAGCACACACTAAGAGAGCAAAGGTGAGACATACACACACACACACACACACACAGATGAATGTATTAATGTGTTTTTCCTCTGCTAGAGAATACAGAAGGTGCTCAGAGAAAAAAAGGAACAGAAAAGCAGAAGTGGCCTTGTCAATCAACGTGGGTGTGTTCAGATAGCCGTCTCCTCTGGGAGCCGCCCATTGGTGCCATTTCAGATCCTTAACTAAACAGAGAGCTGCTAATTCAGTGTTGGTGTTACACTGAGTCAGTGTGAGAGAAAAGGCCTGCTGCAAAGGATCATAAAATATCCAGTTGTTTGTGTGGGTGATGTCACCTCTTCACAATGTGATGTAACGGTAGGACCGCCCCTCTGGGGATTATGGGTAAAATTACTGTGTGATTGTTCACTCTGGTCCACAATGTATTAACCTTTAACGAGCGTTAACAGTGATGACATAACAGATGATGTCAACAAGGAGGCTGCCCCTTAGACTGTTTAAACTGTGCTGTGTGTGTGTGCGCGTGTGTGTGTGTGCGCGTGTGTGTGTGTGCGTGCGTGCGTGTGCGTGTGTGCGTGCGTGCGTGTGTGCGCGCGTGTGTGCGAGAGAGAGAGAATGGTAATTATATAATGATTGTTGGTGAATTATATTTTTATGTTAAGGATTGTTGCATTATGATGATATTTCTGTACAGTCTTTAATCTCTGGCACATTTTTTGTTTTAGACACACACACACACACACACACACACACACACAATATTTTGTTTTTAATTGAACTGAGATGAATATTATGTTGATAATGAAACATTTAATTTGTCATTTTTACTGTTTGATTTTTTTCACCGTTTATTTTAGATTCAAAATGTTTAAGTTATAAACAATAAAAATACAAATTTGTGTCTCTGTAAACCAGCTTCATTCACATTCAGTCCTAAATGTCTGCTGGGGCTTCAGCCTGACGCTCCAATCAACAACCCAGATCCTTACTTGAGCTACCAATGTCCCATTAGAGAAGGTTTTTATCTGTTTACACTCTCGGCATGTAGCAGACTCTTATCCAGAGCGATATATAAAAGTCTTTGGAAGTCTCCATAAATGAAACGTTAACACTGGTTCACTGGGACACACAGCAATGATGCCATCAACTTAAAACTTTTTTAAATAAATATACACACAACAAATGGTGGAAAAGTCTTTAAGCGTTTCAGGAAGTTGAAGGTCTTCATCAGTCATTTGAAGACGGCCAGTGACTCGGCTGTTCAGACATCTAGGGGATGTTCATTCCACCACCTTGGTGCAGAACAGAGAAGAGTCTTGATGTGTTCTTCCCTCTTACCCTGAGAGATGGTGGAACCAGTGGAGCAGTGCTGTAGATCTGAGGGAGCGAGGTATAGTGTGAGGAGTGATGAGGGCTTTGAGGTAAGAGGGAGATGGTCTGGTTTTGACTTTGTAGACAAGCATCAGTGTTTTAAATCTGACGTGTTAAGCTATAGCGGAGTAGCACAGCAGTGGGGTGGTGTGGAGAACTTGGGCAGGTCGAAAACAAGTCACACAGCTGCATATTGGATCATTTACAGAAGAGAAAAAAAATAGCTGAATCCTTCTGATGTCCTAGAGAAAAAAAACTACATGAGGGTGTTATATTAGCAGCATGTGAGGACAGTTAATTGTCCATGTTATGAGGTTGTGGGCTGTGGCCAAAGGGGTGATCACAAAATCCTGAGCTGGAGATGAATCACCTGGATGACCAGCAGTCCAGCTTTTTTGGGATTGAGTTTCTGCTGGATGAGCCGTCATCCACCGGACATGCTGAGATCTGAGCAGAAGCCATGGTATTTAAGAGAGGGAAGATGAGATGAGTGTCATCAGCAGCCATGGTAAGAGATCACATGTGAGGATAGAACTTTGCAATAAATACAGATTCAGGAGAAACCAAGTACTGAGCCCTGGGGGACACCAGTGGAGAGTCTGTGTGGATTCATTCTCTTATCCTCTATCAGTCCTGGTCTCTTTGGAAACACTGTTAGGACAAATCCCTCTGCTGTATTATTTCTGTTCAAGCTCATGATATCTAAATAAATGTTTGGGATGTTTACATTTGTTTGTGGACAAAGATTCAGAATTGTCTCTTTTCTGATAAATGTTAAAGCAGAACTGACTTACAGTGCACGTATTGTCAAACCAACACATTTTGCTGAGCTCATCTGGTGTGTGTGTGTGTGTGTGTGTGTGTGTGTGTGTGTACTTTTAACTTGGACAGAGCTACATGAGAGAATGTGTTCCGTTGTCCTTTACTTTCATTGTAATTTTCCTTTATCTAAGCTGAAAGTGAAACTATCTGAAGGTCATTGCGCATGCGCGCGATTTGCTCGGTCTTGTTCCCTGCGCATTGTTTGTTGTGAGTGAGAACAGAGATCAGTCTGTTTACTGACTGCATGATGGACAGCTCGGTGTTATTAGAAGCTCTCTCGTGCCTGACGGGACTGCCGGTGAAACCGCACAGCGACTCCGCGGGGCTCGGTATCGATGTCGGGCAGCTCACAGTCCACAACTTCGTGTCCTCGGCGCTGCTTCCGCTCATTTTGTCTAAAGAGGAAGTGAAAGAGCCGCAGTCTGAGCAGCCTAAAGAGCTGCGCGTGAATCTGGACACGTTTTACGCTCCGAAGTTTAATTACGACTTCCGGAACCTCCGGGACGAGTCGGAATGCACGCGCGGCGGAGAACCGTATATAAGACCGTGCGGATGGTTCCGGTTCGCTCTGAAGGTTCTGGATAAATACCCGGATGGAAACGGCTGGCTCGGTCCCGCAGGCTGGAGGAGCGGCTCTGTGGCGGGCGAGTGGCCGGTGTCCTACCACGGAACCGGGAGACAAGGACAGACCCCGATTACCGGGCAGCGGGAGCCGCAGGAGTTCGGTATCTTCTCCACTCCGGATATTAAACTGGCCGAAAAGGACGCAGAGCTGCACAAAGAGTTCAGCTCCAAAAACGGCAAGAGTTACCGGGTCATTATGCAGAACCGGATCAACCCCGAACATCGGGTCACAAAGTCCGACTCGCTTTGGCTCGTGCGCGTTCCGCTGGAGGTTTACGCGCTCACCGACGACAAGAAACGAAAAGAGGAGATGAAGAAGATCATGGATCTGTCCATCCGTCCGTACGGTGTCCTGCTGAAGGAGATGTAGAGAAACGTCCTCTGACGTCATCAGCAACGTTCAACATTCAGCTTTAACAACTTTAATGATCTTACGCTGTGATTCTGTTTATTGCTGTTTGTTAATGTGACTTTAAAAGGTCACAAGCTGTGTATTAATGTGACTTATGTCTGTCTCAGGAAAACTGACAGCTGGACACACAGCTGGATTCAGGTTTAAATGAGTGCTTATTAGAAATGAGTGGGAAAAGGAAAAAATGTGCAATAAATCCTGACTTTTAATATGTAATATAATAAATCATTGAGTCTTGTAAATAAATATATATTTTCAAAAGAAAATTGAGAGACCTTGCAGTTTGTTCAGAGGTGATTTTACAGTCTCACTGCACATCACACTACAGTCACGTCAACAGTCTGAGAGTTTCATACAAATAGGGTTAGATATAATTTCCTCATTCATTCAACAGTTCACATCTAAAATGTTTCTGACGCACTTGTAAGCATCATCATTCCCTTAATTCACTGAGCACAGAATCATACAGACTTCACAAGTCTTCAGGAGCAGCTCATGTCAGATATGTTCATTAAGTCTGACTGCATTGTACATGTGGATGTGCTTTCAGGTCTGACGACACGTTTGGGGTGGAAGCACATTTCAAGTGTGGCAGCTGTCACCATGAGTCACTCTGCTGATATGTTAAACTGTTAGGTAACAATATGTTAAACTGGCCAATCTTGTACAGGAGAAACCTGAAGAACATTTACTACCATGACAGCTATAAGTGCATAGAAATCATTTTTCAGTCACTGGCTTATAAAATCTCAGAAACAACTGTCAGGTCTCCTATATTATTTTATTCATATGATATTTTAGTAATGTTCATGTCGTAAGTGCATGTTGAATTAAATCTTAATTAATGTAGACTTTCTAAAAAATATACTCTATATGGCCAACAATGTCACCATCACACTTGTGTTTCTTTCCAGAACTGATTCCACAATCTTTGAGTCATACAGTTGTACAGAATGTTTTTGTGTGCAAACAAACCCTGCTCCATCATGACAATGTCCCTGTGCACAATAAAGACATGGTGTGGAGGTGAAGGTCAGAGTAAAGCACTCGAGTGTTCTGCACTAAGCCCTGAGTCTGACTCAATCCCACTGAACACTGACTGATACTTAGTCGTCCTCACCAACATCAGTGTCTGATCTCACTAACGCTCTTGTGCAGGGTTCCAGTGTGGCCTTTACATTCGATAAAAGGTACAAAGGCACATTTGGTAGTTTGTAGACAGATGAACTGATTAAAGTGAAATCAGGTGTGTCTCCTGATTGGTTAGAATGAAAGCCTGCAGCCAAACTGGCCTCCTTGGATAAGACTGAAGACTCTGTTTAATGCTCTTGTAGCTGAATGAACACAAATCCTTACGGAAATGTTCCACAATCTGTTGAAAAAGTTTTCCATGGAGAGAGGAAGCAGAAATCAAGAGAGTAAACTGCTCAGTGCAGCTTGAGACATCATGGAGCCGTTACTCAGCCTCATCTTATGTACCAAAATTCTATCAAATTATATCTCAAAATTATTCAAGAAGAAGATTTGAGTCTGATAATAACAAAAGAAGATTGTGGTGGTGTAATAACTCAGTGTGACCAGCAGGTGTTACACCAATGACACCTTTAAATCGCTTTCTCTCTCTTTCTCAGTAACCCAATAAGCTGCACGTTGTGAACATGTTTATATATTAATTTCGTGTGAGTCGCTGGTGTATGAGATGAGCACAAGTCATTAATCATGCAAATATTAACTACATACATAAACTACATAAACTACATAAACTACATAAACTAAATATCAGAGTTAAATTTGCTTTAGTTCTGTGAGGAACACGATCGATTCCATTATTCTGTTATTCCGGTAAATTTCACCCATTGTAGTAGATCTATAAATATATGGTGTGTTCTGTAGCCTGTAAGCGACGACTTATTGCAGTACAATCTTCATCATTGTATTTAAACAGATGAGTTAATAGCCGAGATCCAGTCATTGTGTTCATGTTCATGTGCATTCGGCTGTTCAGGAAGTGACAGAAACAGTGAGATTCAGCTAAAATCTGTGTTTATACTATTAATAAAATGTAGCTTCATCTGGCCAAAGAACAACCTTTTGTTTTATTAATAAATAAATAAATAAATGTTCTTTTAAAAGCGGGATCCTTTCATCAGAAACTGCACCAAACGCGCTGTTAAAGAAACATCTACTGACCACGTCATCATGATGGTTAGGGTTAGTTTTCAGAGAGAGAAATGTACAATTCAGTTTAGATGCAGGCTTCATTTCATTGGACCTCTAATTTGCGATGTGGTATTAATGCTTTCATATTGCGTGAATTTTTGGGTTATGAAAAAGTAAAAAGCTCATCGTCACGAACAGGATTCGAACCTGTGCGGGGAAACCCCATTGGATTTCGAATCCAACGCCTTAACCTCTCGGCCACCGTGACGGTACAACAATGCTCATCTTCGTTAGTACTTTTGTATGCTCAAAATAGTATGCTGTAAAAATATGAGTAGATTATATTTAAATAAAATTCTATTTATTCTTAATAAATACACAAAATAAAAATCACCAGTTGTCTTTAAACATCACTGCTTCGAAGCTTTAAAAAATGAAAGGTAAAAATACAACCTTACTCGTGAGTCACTTATTTCTAACACCGACCTTAAACGACATTATTTATTACCCGTCTGTTTTAATGTTGAAAAGTGTTTTGTATGTTGTACAGATAAATAAAAATAATTCGAAGTAAAGCACGTAAACCACCAGGAGGCGCTAAAGCTCAGAACGTACACGGTATAAAAACAGCGCGGTTCTTAAAGGATTGTTTCAGAACTCTACTGAACCCTGTTTTGGGCTCATTTACCCCAATAGTTTGTACAGTTTGTACCCCAATAAACTCTGAATCTGTTAGAACAGACCGACTGAAAGCTTCTATGATGAAGATCGAGCTGAGATTAAACACCACTCCTGAAATCAGCTGCTGCAGTAAATAATAAAACACAAAGTGCACATTGAGGTAATAAGAACATTCTTCTGTCCTTCACCATTTCTCTGGGGTCTCAAACCTGGGCTGAAAATTGTGCACCGTAAAGTTGTCTATACTCCAAAAAGACCTGCTGCTTGTTCTCAGTGTGTTTATGTGGTGAAGCTGCAGAGTTTCTACACACACTTAACTGCACAATTCAGAACAATGATCATAAGCACAAAGTTCAGAACCTTTATTTCTTTATTGCAGAATAATATGGAAACAGGAGCAAAGAGGCAAGTGAACAGTTTATGAGGTTATGAGTTATTCATCTTCACTTTGTATGTAAAAGTGTTAAGGATGAAAAAGAGATTAAAGTTTAATATTTCACGAATATTTCAGTAAAGTTTCAAGAGTTACATGAATGTAGATACGAGATTAAAACATTAGACATTCATCTTATTGTAGTGTCTTTTTAAAGATCATGCAGTATGTGTTGTGTATTCAGAATTTCTGATGTTTTTCTCACTTTTTTTAATAGAAGTTAAAATTTTACACA
>NC_083463.1:33133139-33138139 GCF_030014155.1 Tachysurus vachellii | reverse complement strand
TCGTTGCAGTTGGTTGCTGGACAATGAACTTACAAATCTATACATCACTGAGGGATTGAACGAGTCAGGAACCTGAGGGTGCAATTATTATAAGTGAAAACCAACAGTGTGAAGCTCAGAGGAGGAGGAGTGAAGGAGTGTTGTGTAGAATGAGGCTGGGTTACACAAGCTTAAACAATTCATTGTTTATTTAAATATATAATAAAAGCACAACTCTGCCAGTGATGAAGAGAAACTAAATTATGTAATTAATGCGAGTGAAATAAAAATACTAACATACTACAATAAGAAGAAGAACTTAACATCTGTACAGGTCTGAAGCAGATACAAGGTTGTTTGTAAACCACAAAAAAGAGAGAAGTTGCAGTTTGTGGATTCTGTCGTAATCCTTCAGCTCAGACGTTCTGTTCTAACACAAAACAGATTCAGTGCTCAGATGTGTTTCAACAGAACCTTCAGGACCTTTAGTTCATCTGTTCCAGTTTCAGGTTAATGACATTAATGACGACTATTTGTCACTAGCCCTGTGATGGGTTGGCACTCCGTCCAGGGTGTACCCTGCCTTGATGCCCGATGACACCTGAGATAGACACAGGCTCTGACTTCTTCATAAAGAGGAATCAGAAATAATCATAATAAAATATGTTCATTTATTAAATCTGAATTTCCAGGTAAATCTGAAAAAGGCTAAAGGCTAAACTAAGGCGTCTGGGGCATTTTAGTGGGACTTCAGACTTCAGGCAGATTGACTGAGTGAGTGACTGTGGGGTACTAGTAAATGTAGTACACTAGTACGCTAGTAGTGTGTGGGGTAAGAGTGTGTGTGCGGGTGGAGGACTGTTGAAGAAGTGTGGGATTTGTGGAATGACAGTAAACAGATGAATGGACTGTGGACTCTCGTCTGTGGGGAGAGGAATCATCACGTCGTCCTGATCCCACAGGTGAAAGGTGTTGGGGTGAGACAGGGGTTGGGGTGTAGGGATGTGGGTGGGGTTAGGTATGTCACCTGCACTGTTCTCCTTCAGGTCCTCTTTCTGTGGTCCCAGAGTGTAACTGCAAAGGGCAACAGAGGAACAATCATTATTTTAGAAATAAAGCTCTCGGAACACTGAAGATGTTCCAGCTTCATCTCTGACTGTTACAGAGCGCCGACACTGGTGACTTTTCACTTACAGAAAACTATTAGTAAAGCTTTTATCGTACTGTTACTATGGAAACCATAAGGTATCAGTACATGAATATAAACCTGTAGTACAGTCAGAGCTGCTGTTAGAGAGAATTAATCAACACCTGAACACCAATCAGGTGTCAGGACTCAGTGCTGTGTGTAATACAGATTCATTTTGATGATAAATTTATAATTAAAAGTTATGTGCAGAATTTTGACAAATCTTACATGTAAGGTGTGTGTGTGTGTGTGTGTGTGTGTGTGTGTGTGTGTGTGTGTGTGTGTGTGTGTTACCTAAGCAGTCGTGCGCGAGGTTTTTCGTCAGGTGACTCACGATAGCGTAAGCGACTATCAGCACGAGCGCACCGTCCATGGCAACGTAGAGAATAAAAGATGTCTCGCGCCGGCGGTCTGTACTTAACATACACATAGACGAGCTCCACGTCAGCGTGTGGGGTTCATCTGTGTGTGTGTTTGTGAGTGTGTGTGTGTGTGTGTGTGTGTGTGTGTGTGTGTTTTCACGGATCTAATTGGTCAGTGTTTATGTCTCTCAAAAAGCATCATACACTCACATAGTGTGTGTTTCTTGAAACATGATGCACTTTGATTCATTATTTATGCAAGCACACACACACACACACACACACACACACACACACACACACACACACACACACACACGTCAGTTACTTCACATTTCTAAGAAATTCTCGTCTTTCCTCAGTGTGTGTTACACATATCCGTTCTCTACTTTATATTTTTGTCTGTTTACTTTTTTCATGTTTCTTTATCATTCGTCCATTTATTTAAATTTGACCTTTATTTTCATCTCTGCCTATCAATCTATTTAGTAATGTATTCTAAACTATCATCACCATCATCATCATCACCATCATCATCACCATCATCATCATCATCATCATCATCACACAATGTAGCTCAGTGTAATATAATAATTTTACAATGTGATAATGGATTTACATTAATTGAGCGCTCAGCTGCTATTGGCTTAAGAAGCTGTCCGTCACGTCCCTTGAGCCCTGTGGGCGGTGTGTGTGTGTGTGTGTGTGTGTGAGTGTGTGTGTGTGTGTGTGTGTGTGTGTGTGAGTGTGTGTGTGTGTGTGTGTGTGTGTGTGAGAGAGAGAGAGAGAGAGAGAGAGAGAGAGAGAGAGAGAGAGCGATTGATGGAGAGTGTTGACTATTTATTTTAAGCGTGAATCAGAGCAGTGATGGCGGAGGAGACAGAGCCCGAGTCTAAATTCGGTGAGTGTGTGTGTGTGTGTGTGTGTATGTGTGTGTAAGACATTTTTGCCTTTTAAATAGCTTTGTTTCCGGCATGATGATGTAGCTGAAATACAGAAAGAGGAGCAGATGGGTGGAGCTGAGCACATCTACACACACACACACTCACACTCACACACACACACACACACACACACGATTACACGGGTTTCTTTGTTAAACAACATGTTTATTACCAGTTTATTCACAGTGGAGTGTGAGCTGTACACGATTGAGCTGTTACTATGGAAACGATAAGGTATCAGTACATGAATATAAACCTGTCGTACAGTCAGAGCTGCTGTTAGAGAGAATTAATCAACACCTGAACACCAATCAGGTGTCAGGACTCAGTGCTGTGTGGAGTAACAGTAAATGTACACAGTATTATTAACAGTGTGGGGTTATGTTTCCTGTCCCTGACACACAGACACATGTGAAGGAAACAGAAGCTCAGAGTGTGTGTCAGTGTGCACTTAGTGTATAAATTCAGTATAGTGACGATAAACTGTGAAGAAGAAACTAACTTAAAGTCTTCATTAACACCTCTTATTGTCTCTCTGATCTGTGAGAAAAAGACAAAATCATATAGATGTTTATTAATGACACACTACACACTACACTACACACTACACTACACACTACACTAACTACACACTACACTACACTAACTACACACTACACTAACTACACACTACACTAACTACACACTACACTACACACTACACTACACTACACACTACACTACACACTAACTACACACTACACTACACACTACACTACACACTACACACTACACTCTACACTACACTACACTACACTACACTACACTAACTACACACTACACTACACACTACACTACACTACACACTACACTAACTACACACTACACTAACTACACACTACACTACACACTACACTACACTACACACTACACTACACACTACACTACACACTACACTACACTACACTACACTACACTAACTACACACTAACTACACACTACACTACACACTACACTACACACTACACTCTACACTACACTACACTACACTACACTACACTAACTACACACTACACTACACACTAACTACACACTACACTACACACTACACTACACACTACACACTACACTCTACACTACACTACACTACACTACACTACACTAACTACACACTACACTACACACTACACACTACACACTACACACTACACTCTACACTACACTACACTACACTACACTAACTACACACTACACTACACACTAACTACACACTACACTACACACTACACTACACACTACACACTACACTACACTAACTACACACTACACTACACACTACACTACACTACACACTACACTAACTACACACTACACTAACTACACACTACACTACACACTACACTACACTACACTACACTACACTAACTACACACTAACTACACACTACACTACACACTACACTACACACTACACTCTACACTACACTACACTACACTACACTAACTACACACTACACTACACACTACACTACACTAACTACACACTACACTAAACACTACACTAACTACACACTACACTAACTACACACTACACTACACACTACACTACACTACACTACACTAACTACACACTAACTACACACTACACTACACTACACACTACACACTACACTACACTACACTACACTACACTACACACTAACTACACACTACACTACACACTACATTAAACACTACACTAACTACACACTACACTAACTACACACTACACTACACACTACACTACACTACACTACACTACACTACACTACACTACACTACACTACACTACACTAACTACACACTAACTACACACTACACTACACACTACACTACACTACACACTACACACTACACTCTACACTACACTACACTACACTACACTACACTACACTAACTACACACTACACTACACTACACACTACACTCTACACTACACTACACTACACACTACACTACACACTACACTAACTACACACTACACTAAACACTACACTAACTACACACTACACTACACACTACACTAACTACACACTACACTAACTACACACTACACACACATTACACTACATTACACTACACACACATTACACACAGTATTAGATATATACTATTTATACTATTATACTATATTTATTTTAATATATTATTTTAAAATTATTTACTTTTTTCCAGGAGACTCAAGAAAGTTTGACCCAAATTTTAAAGGCCCGATTCAGAACAGGTGAGACGGCGACACCTTTTTAATCCAAGAAAACACAGAAACTGTATTAATTAAACACAGAGTGCTGTGAAGGTTAATATCAAAAACCGTACACACACATACACACACATACACACACACACACACACACACACACACACACACACACACACACAAAGAATAACTTTGAGAATAAGTTTGAGATCAAATCTATCTGACTGTCTAGTAAGAAAAGTAAATAATCATCAGTTACCTGCATTAGAAGGTGTGTGTGTGTTTTCTGTGTGTTTTAGGAGCTGCACTGAT
>NC_083463.1:33125639-33128139 GCF_030014155.1 Tachysurus vachellii | reverse complement strand
TCAGTGGAGTGTGAGCTGAACATGTCCATGTGAGCTGTTACTATGGAAACGATAAGGTATCAGTACATGAACACCAATCAGGTGCCAGGACTCAGCAGCAGCTCCAGGTTAATGCCCTCTCTTAATATGTGAGATGTCTGTTTTGTTCACAAACCCACAAACACACACCAATAACGTATGTGTGTCGGATCTCACACTTGTTGGTGAAGGTGGCAGTGAGAATTTGAAGATGCTTCAAAACAAAGACGAAGCTGTCGTCCATTTTTATCTCACACACATCACATGGTTCCACGAGGAGAAGCTCTTACAGAGTAGTGAGTGAATTAGTTCTGATGCACTGACACCAAATCCACCACTTTATATACAAACACTGTATTTTCACACACGCAGTGCATTATGGGTAACACACCAGGGCACATTTCAGCCTGGCTGTAGTAGTACGTGCCCTTAGTGGTGCAGAAGGGTTGAGTTTTAGACACAGACAGTGTTTAATGATTGCTTGACGTGTTCCTTGATGAACTCCTTCAGTTTTCTGTCGACGTCCAGCTCTGTGGTGTACAAAGTGTTTAACAACAGCGAGTGTGACTTCAGCAGGCAGACATGTGACCCTCAGGTCAGTCACCAATAATTAACATAAATAACTAAAATGATAAATAATAATAATGCAGATGTTTCAGTATGTTTCTGTGTGTGTGTGTGTGTGTGTGTGTGTGTGTGTGTGTGTGTCCAGACATTTAACAGCTCGAACATCTCCTCGCTGTGTCCGGATGCTGAGTGTATGTTTGCGTTCTATGGAGGTGAGACGTTTTATCACAGGTACCTGGTTCTGTTCCAGTTCTATAACCTCTTCCTCTTCTTCTGGTGTGTGAACTTCGTGGTGGCGTTGGGTCATGTGACCCTGGCTGGAGCGTTTGCCTCCTACTATTGGGCTTTCAGAAAACCGGATGATATCCCAGCATTCCCCATCTTCAGCTCACTTGGCCGTGCTCTCAGGTGTGTGTGTGTGCGTGTGTGTGTGTGTGTGTGCGTGTGTGTTTATTCATCTCACATTATCAGTTTACATGAAATAATATTAAATCACGTCACTTTATGAGTCGTCTATTTTATTACTGTTTAAAACTGTTTTCAGATTAAAAGATAAATCCTGATAAACTTTTTAACAGATTTTTGTTTTCTCTTTCAGCTTTTAAAATTAATAGTGTGTGTGTGTGTGTGTGTGTGTGTGTGTGTGTGTGTGTGTGTGTGTGTATCAGATATCACACAGGTTCTCTGGCATTTGGTTCTCTCATTCTGGCTATTGTTCAGGTGATTAGAGTCACGCTGGAGTACCTGGAGCAAAAACTAAAAGGTGTCTGTCCTTCTGTCTGTCTGTCTGTCTGTCTGTCTGTCTGTATCTCGGTATGTGTGTCTGTCTGTGTCTGTCTCACTGTCTGTTTATCTGTCTGTCTGTCTGTATATGTGTCTGTCTGTGTCTGTATGTCTGTCTGTATCTCTGTATGTCTGTCTGTGTCTGTCTCACTGTCTGTCTGTCTGTTGTCTGTCTGTGTATGTATCTGTTTGTCTGTGTATGTGTCTGTCTGTCTGTGTATGTGTCTGTCTGTCTGTGTATGTGTCTGTCTGTCTGTGTATGTGTCTGTCTGTCTGTGTATGTGTCTGTCTGTCTGTGTATGTGTCTGTCTGTCTGTGTATGTGTCTGTCTGTCTGTGTATGTGTCTGTCTGTCTGTGTATGTGTCTGTCTGTCTGTGTATGTGTCTGTCTGTCTGTCAGCCCATTGTGCTGGTGTGTGATTGTGTTTATGATTTTTATTCTCTGTTTTATTTTCTCTTCAGGAGCTGAGAACAGATTTGCGAAGTTTCTGCTCAGTTGTCTAAAGTGTTGTTTCTGGTGTTTGGAGAAGTTCATTAGATTTATCAACAGAAACGCCTACATCATGGTACACACACACACACACACACACAAACACACAAACACATACACACACACACACACATATGCACACACACACACACACACTCACACAGGCTCAGTATGTAAAGTCTATGCTCAGCCTTGTTCAGTGTTCTAATGTCACTGTGTGTTTTTCTAACCTCTAATACACAAGGTGGCGATTTACGGTAAAAACTTCTGCACGTCTGCTAAAGACGCTTTCTTCCTCCTCATGAGGAACATCGTCAGGTCAGAACTTTCTGATGATGTCATCGCATCATTCTCATGTCTGTATGTGTGTAATAATAGTGTGTGTGTGTTTGTTTGTCTCAGGGTGGCTGTTTTGGACAAAGTGACTGACTTCCTGTTGTTTCTGGGGAAACTGCTGATTGTAGGGATTGTAGGTGAGTAACTACTATAAATACTATACTATTGTTGTGTGTGTGTGTTTGTGTGTGTGTGTTTGTGTGTGTGTTTGTGTGTGTGTGTTTGTGTGTTTGTGTGATGTATGTTAGGACATTTAGAGCACTGCTTCTGTCTGGTGTTAAAAAAGCAAAAGAAACCCAGAAACAA
>NC_083463.1:33108139-33123139 GCF_030014155.1 Tachysurus vachellii | reverse complement strand
TGCTAACACTCTGAAATGCTGAAGGTGAGGATCTGGAGAGGAACGATGGCTCCACTGAGCGGCCATATCTCATGTCCCCTGAGCTGCATGACATTCTATCTGTTAGCAAAACATCAGAGGAAGAAGAAAGGAGAGAAGGAGAAGAAGAAGTGGTGCAGGAAAATGGAGAAGTGCAGCTCAAACATCAGGAGACTCTCAAAAATGAAAACAAAGAAGAAGAAACACCACTAATGCAAGAGACAGTGTTAGAGCAGGTAATAACACTAACACAGGAAGTGCCACTAACACAGGAAGTGCCACTAACACAGGACATAACGATAACACAGGAAGCGGCAGTAAAACTGGAAACACCGGCACTGCAGGAGGCCACACAGGAGGAAGAAGCAGAGCTAACGCAAGATGCTATCAGAGTAAAGGAGGAAAAAAAAGAAGTACAGGAAGTCCTTAGAAGTCCTCAGAACATAGTGCAGCAAAATGGAATACATGAGGATGAGGTGCAT
Organism: Tachysurus vachellii; assembly: GCF_030014155.1. Taxonomy (NCBI): domain Eukaryota; kingdom Metazoa; phylum Chordata; class Actinopteri; order Siluriformes; family Bagridae; genus Tachysurus; species Tachysurus vachellii. The sequence goes on along the minus strand of NC_083463.1, from coordinate 33,122,639 downwards.
GAGACCGAGGAGTCACGAGAGGAAGAAGAAGGAATACATCAGGAACCTGAAGAACCGAAGCCTCAAGAGAACGGTCCTCAGGAGAGCGAGACTCCGCTAATGCTTCAGAATGAGTGACGAGACACAGCGAGATCCACCGATGTGTGTTGATGTTAAACATTTGTCTAAAATGAACAGGGTGTAAATAAACGTCACTGCGTCTCATTCCCATAACTAAATGTTCTCATATATCCATAACTAACTGCCTGGTTATAAAACTAACTACTTCTAACTAGCCCTAGTGAGGGAGTTTAACATATGAAGAAAAATAGCCTTAAAACCAGCAGCTGTGAGCTGAAACAAGGTCACGACCCCAAACACAGTAAAGAGGCGTGTCACATTTGGACTAATCACAGGGGGAGGGTGGGGTTAGATACACGTTTCATGAGAAACACGTTTACTTCTTTTAGCCTGGAAACCTGCAACGTTTCAAGTGTTTGTTGTTGTTATTGTTGTTGTTGTGTTCATGAGGTCTGAGAGTGAAGTGTAACCATGGTAACGCCTGTCTGTCTGCTGCACGCTGAGCACTGCTGTAACTCTTAAACACTAAACTGTTCACTACAGTCAGGTTCTGAGTCTCCGTATGTCTTCTGGCTCCATGGAGACGCATGATGATAATCTTTATTACATATTTTGTAAAACTTGTAGGCATGATAATGTGTGTGTTTAGGAATGCACTCGTGTTTGATGTTTACAAGATCAGAACAAAAGCTTGTGAAATGATTTGAAATGAAATAGTTTATAATTCTGTACATTTTGTGGAGCAAGTGTTCGTCCTCCTGGCGTCATTAATACAGATAAATTTGTAAATGTTGTTGGGCTAATTTACTAAATTTAGTCTTGTTAGCTAGTAAATAGCCGTAACAAACAAGATGATAGATAGCGGAGTGGTTATTGTCATGATGTCAGGAAGCACAGCCACGCCCACTGCCATGAATGACAACTTGGCCACACCCACTGCAGTGAATGTGATTGTCCTGCCTTTGCTCTTTCTACCTCTTTCTCATTTTTCTATCTTTGTATGTTGTCTATTTATTGTTCAGTGAATAAACTCTTTACCAGAGTGCTAATGCTAACACTGTCCTCACTTATAATTTACAGTGGTACATTCCACTGTAGGCATGTCCCAAACCACACACACACACACACACACACACACACACACACTTCCATCACCCCACAGGAACATATTTATTATGTTTTTGTTTATTATTTATTTACATCATTGTACTTTTATTTAACTTGATTTTTTGTTAGAAATATTTAGTTGTTATGTTTATTTTATAGTTGATGACAGAGTTTGTGTTTTATTTGGTATTATTACTATCATATAGTTGATGTTACTATGACTGATCACATTACTTGTTGACATGTGGTTGTTTGTGCTCAGTGGAGGATCTGGAGCGTAATGACGGCTCGGCTCAGAAGCCGTACTTCATGAATAAGGATCTGATGAAGACGCTGCAGAAACAGAACTCAGGGTGAAATCAGCCAGTTGTGAACAGTGAGGACAGACAGAGATGTCTCCTACACTCTACCTAGTGCACTATATTACAGACCTTCTCTACCCTGTGTCCATCAGTATTACTCCCTGTGTTGTGTGCAGAAAGTGTGAATAAACTTACTAAACCCTAAAACAAGTGTACTACTTAGGATATGAAGTATACACGTGTTTGGCTAGACGTTTGTGTTAAGTGCACTACAGCAAAGATATTACACCATGTGTGAGCTGAAATGAGACACCCCTGCCCTATATAGTGCACTATAGTTTGAGCTGTTTGAGATGAAGCCCCTCTTTAAATAAATACGGAATAATACAGGATAATTCTGTCTGTAGTGCACTAGCTGTCCAACATTGTGTGTGAATGTGTGTGTGACTGTGTTGTGAGTGAGTGTGTGTGTGACTGTGTGAGTGTGTTGTGAGTGTGTGTGTGTGACTGTGTGAGTGTGTTGTGAGTGTGTATGTGTGTGTGTGTGTGTGTGTGAGTGTATGCGTGTGTGTGTGTGCGTGTGTTTGAATGTAATAAAAAAACACTGTTTTTATTATAATATAAACCATTGTTAATGTTAAAAAAGCACAAAGCCTTATGTGGGCGGGGCTTAGAGACTTGGGCCACGCCTGTTCAGGAAGTGTCGGGGTTGCTAAGCAGCGCGCGATGAGTTACTCAAACAATCAGAATCAGTTGATCAGAGAACAGAAGTCAGACTCGGTCAGTAACACACACTCGGTCAGTAACACACACTCGGTCAGTAACACACACTCGGTCAGTAACATAGAGTCGGTCAGTAACATAGAGTCGGTCATTAACACACACTCGGTCATTAACACACACTCGGTCAGTAACACACACTCGGTCAGTAACACACACTCGGTCAGTAACACACTCGGTCATTAACACACTGTAACACACACTCGGTCAGTAACACACTCGGTCATTAACACACACTCGGTCAGTAATAATCTCAGAAATAATCCGATATTTTATCGAAATGGCGACGTTCAGATCAAAGAACATGGTTCATGACCAAATCTCAGAGTTACAGAGAAAGATCCAGCTCCTGGGTGAGTAAATAACCACTCACACACTCACACACACACACACACTCACACACACACACACACACACTCACACTCACACACACACACACACTCTCACACACACACTCACACACACACACACACACTCACACACACACACACACACACACTCACACACACACACACACACACACACACACACTCACACACACACACACACACACACACACACACACACACACACTCACACACACACACACACACACACACACACACTCACACACACACACACACTCACACACACACACACACACACACACACTCACACACACACACACACACACACACACACACACACACACACTCACACACACACTCACACACTCACTCACACACACACACACACACACACACACTCACACACACACACACACTCACTCACACTCCCTCACACACACACACATGCATACACACACACACTCACACATACATACACACACACTCACATACACACACACATATTGAGGAGGTCACACAGATTACTAACATTTAATATCTAAAAATAAAAGATAAACAGCATTAGAGACACAGTGTTTTAGTTAACAATACAATATATAACGTGTACATATTTATATATAAGAAGAGAGTAATGTGTGCTGCAGACCAAATCTGTTAAATATGGCCATTGTTTATATATAAACTTTATATCTGTTGTATAAGAGAATAGAAGTCATTAATGCTCACTACACCCCGTTAGTGCACTTCATGTCTAATAAAGACTGCTGTGAAATTGGGAATGTAAAGCTGTGATCCCATTTAAACTGCTTACTGAACACTACAAATGTGATGAAACACCTTTTGCTTTGTTTGGGGTTTTTGTTTGTTTTGTTTTCCCCTGAATATCAAGATGTCGTTTCTCTGTGTGTCCACTAGAGGGAGAGAGAAGCGCGCAGTATGAGAGTTCACAGTGTTTAATAAAGAAAAACAAAGAGAAGATCCTGCAGTTCAGACATGAGAATAAACTCCTACACCGGAAACTGGCTGAGGCGCTCGCTGTAAGGACACACACACTTTACTGAAGTTTACATTTACACCATGTGACACTCTCTTATCCAGAGTGACGTCCAAAAGTGCTCAAGACTTTATCACTGAATGCGTGAACTCTGGTTCACTAGGATACAGACTTAAAGTACCATGAGTCTAAAACACTGTTGTAGCAGTCATGTCTGTAGCTGGGGAAGGACGGGTGAAAACCAGGTCCAGGACATTGTCTCCTTTGTGTGTGGGGACGTAGCTGTTGTGTCAGGGTGAATGAGTCCAGGAGAGTCAGGAGGGAAGAAGACTGAAGCTTGTCAGAGGGGAGGTTGAAGTCACCAAGCAGCGTCAGAGGGAGATATCAGAAGGGAAAACACTGAGCAGTGTGTCCTTTTCTTCCAATAAGTCTCCTAGGGGACCAGGAGGGCGGTAGACAACAATGATAACAAGGTTGATTGGAGATGTGATTCAAAAGAGGAGATGGTTAAATGAGACAAGAGTACAGAGCAGACGAGAGCGTCTGTGACAGTAGGAGGTGACTACAGAGATGGGTTTGAGGCACATATCATATCTGCAGTCAACCAAGAGTGTGAATAAAAATATGGTGTGGTAAAATATATCAAACAGCACTAAATACTTATTTACAATGCGTAAATAAGTTTAAATAGGAAAGTCCTGCCCACAATCACAGCTTAAGGGAGACTCCTGAAACTCCTGATTAATCAGCTGAGAGAACAACAAAGACCAACACTATAAGATCAACAATGGTATAGAATAGAACAGTTTAAATCACACAACTCTAGAACAAAGTGAGTTAAACAGATAGTATACAAAAGTCAGGAACCTACTTTACCACAAGACAATATAATCAAATGTAGAGAGTTAAAGCACAGTACTGGCTCTGTGTGTGTGTGTGTGTGTGTGTGTGTGTGTGTGTGTGTGTAGGGAGATGAGCAGGTCATCAGAGACGCTTTTCATGCCCGCAACTCAGAGAAGGCCGCCTACAGGAACATGTCTGCGAAGGTCAGGACACACACACACACGCACACACACACACACACACACACACACACACACACACACACACACACACACACACACACACAAATCATTATTAATATATTACAACCTGTAACACACATCTAACCTTTTTTGATGTGTTACAGTGTTATCAAGTAAATATATACAGTAAATATCAAGTAAATATACAGATACTAGTTAATTATGATAAATATGTGTGTGTGTGTGTGTGTGTGTGTGTGTGTGTGTGTGTGTGTGTGTGTGTGTGTGAAGGCAGCAGTGCAGGTTCTGGATCAGAAAGTGTGTGATAAAGTGAAGAAGCTGAACGCACTGAAACACGTGACGAACACACAGCGCCACCGTCTGGAAGAACTGAACACTGAGTACAACACTGTGAGAGCAACCAGACCTGGCCTTCTGACTGATGGGGTCGCCAAGGTAACTGTAACACACACACACACACACACACACACACACACACACACACACACACACACACACACATATATAATAGTAATGTGTTCAGTAACAATGTTCTCCATCTACAGAATGAAGTGGACTTCACTGATGTGCAGCCCCAAAAGGTCACTACTTTTGCCCCTCACCCTACTTTTGCCCCTCACCCTACTCACCCTACCTCACCCCTTTCCAACTAAATAAAATTCACATAGAGCCACATGACAAGTAAAGTTTTATATCCAGTAATGATGAATATAAAAAAACTAGAGTTTGAAATGAACTACAACATTTTACGCTGTTAGTGACAAAGAAAACACCAAAGTAAAAAAAACACAATTAAGGTTTTACTTTTAAACCTAACACATTATGCAGGTGTATAATTGAGGCCTTGTTTGTGAAAAGTAAATAAAATTAAAAGCAGCTCACCTTAAAATCTAATAAAACAAACAGTGTGTTAAAAAGAGCAAAGATAAGAACATCAAGTTTGTTTAATGATGTATAATGAAGTCCGTGTTCCATCATCTGTCACATACAACAATCAACCATCGAGACTGAACATTAAACACAACAAAGTCACTTCAGGGTCCAGTATCTTCTACTTCTTCTACTGTCACCACAGTGAATCATCTGTTTCCACCCAACTCTGTCCTTGGCATCCTCTCACTTTGTTCCACTCACCTCATCTAACTCACCCCAGAATCTCTCCTTCTCTTCTAACACACAACCTGCTTGTGGATCTTAACCACTGACCACATTCAACATCATGCCTTCAGTTTCTGACTACAAACTGATGACTCTGTCTGACACTCTTTAAGCTCTAACACCTTGCTCACACACTCATCCTTCAGCATCACTCCTACCCCATTTCTCTTCCTATCCACACCATAATAAAACAGTTTGTACCCCCCCCCCCAACAGTACGTACTTTGCTCCCCTTCCCCCAGGTCTCCTACACACAGTAGATCTACCTTCCTTCTCTCCATCATGACCACCAGCTCTGTACCTTTCCCTGTCATTATATAAACATTGAGTCCCTGTTCTCAGACCTGTACTCCTGCCTTTTCCTCTTCTCTCTCTGTCTACAAACCCTTCTCCCTCCTCTCCTTCCCCCACCAACAGTAGCCCAGTATTCCGGTGTGGAATTCACACTGACGACTCTCATGTTTAAGTTTTACACGTTTTTTACACAGAATGTCCTTCCTGATGAAACCCTCTCTGTTTATCTGGGCTTGGGACGGAGACGGAGATCACTGACCTGTAACCCTGTGGATAGATTAGGTTCCAGTTGCAAAATAATTATTATTAAACACATTAAATGCTAGCCATGAGTCCAGTGGTTGAGTTAGTAGACATGATGTTTGTTCTCCTCAGATTTCTGCCCCAGCTTTGTACTTTTCAGCCAATGTTGTGTTTGTTCTGGAAAGTTTTCTACATTAGATGTTTTTGTTGTTTGCTCTTTTCTCACCACAGCACACGGGTAAAGCAACAGCATCAGCAGGGAAGATAAATGAATCTGTCCATGAATCATGAAACTTTTTTCAAAATAATATGAAAGGTTTTGGTCGAAGAAAATATTAAAACATTTTAATATAACAAGATCACTTTGTTCTGGAAAATCAGTGAAGAATATAATAACCTAGAAAATAGGTTTTATTTTATCCCATAATTTTTTTTTCAAAGCTACAGGGAGCCACTGCTGAGGGATGAGTTGCTCTGATTTAGGTGTGTGTGTGTGTGTGTGTGTGTGTGTGTGTGTTTGCAGAACTTGCGTGTGTTGGAGAACCGGTTAGAAAAAGCACAGCTGAAATGTCAGGAGACTGAACACATCATGAGGAGCTACCAAAAACTAAAGGAGCACCTGCAGGTAACACACACACACATACACACACACACACACACACACACACACAGAAAGACATACAATTTAGTGTGTGTCTGTGTGTTAGGAGGAGAGTCTGATGTTCCAGTCAAAGTTAGATGAGTTGGAGTGTGAGATTATTCAACAGAAACAGGAGCTCAAAGATCTACAGTTAATGAACAACAACGCACATCAGGCCAAAGACACAGCCAAGGTACACACACACACACACACACACACACACACACACACACAGTCATCATACACCAACATTTGTAAAAGGAGCAGAGTCTGTGAGTCTGTCTGTGTGTGTGTGTGTGTGTGTGTGTGTGTGTGTGTGTGTAGGCGGAGCTACAGAATCAGGAGTTGATGGTGTACAGTGAGAGGAGGGAGAGAGAGCTCATCCTGAATCGCTACAAAAAACACACAGAGGAACAAAAAACACAAACTGACCGCGGTGAACGCAGAGTGAGTCACAAACACACAATTACACAAGTACATAACACAAAATTACAACTATACACACTACACAACAACTACACACTATACTACACACAGAGGAAAAAATGTGTCGGGATAGAATATTGTGTGATGCTATACATCTTAAACAATATAGGCGTCTGAGTGTGTGTGTGTTAATGTGTGTGTTAATGTGTGTGTCTGTGTGTCAGGCACAGAGGGTGGCGCTCCACACAGATGATCTGAGCAGTGAAATGCAGCACAGTGGAACAGCAGAGGAAGTGAACTACAGAACTATCTCCAGCTTTGAGGAGGCTTTCATACGTATCACAGAGGCTACAGGAGTCACTGACATGCAGGTCCACACACACACACACACACACACACACACACACACACACTGAAATGCTCTGTGTAGTATTCATCACTTCAATTTCTTCTGCAACCTTACAGTCCTATGACTATGTTTCAGATATCTAACTGAATTAGAGAATGTATGTGTGTGTGAGTGCGTGTGTAGGAGGTGGTGGACAGGTTCATATCTCAATGTGACACTTACACACACCTGGAGAAGATGAAGGTGCAGAATGAGCATGAACTTCAGTGGCTGAAGGAGGAGAGAGACAAAGTTCACACTCAGTACCAGGACATGAAGTATTCAGGAGAGACCAACCTGACCAAGTAAGAGAGAGACACACACACACACAACACACACACACACACACATACTCACTTGTGTGTGTATGTGTGTGTGTTAGTAGGAGGAGGATGTTGGAGGAGTGTGTGTCTCAGTTACAGAGGGAACAGCAGAGACAAGATGCAGCTAAAGAGACTGTGGAGAGACTCACACACACACTGAGCACCGTGAGCAATGCTGTGGAACATCTGTGTGACAGAATGCAGCACATCACACTGCAGGTACACACACACAAATACACACAAATACACACACATATACACACACAAAAAAAGTATAATTTCTGTATTGAGAGCAGTATTACAAAGTACTTGTATTGAGTGTGTGTGTGTGTGTGTGTGTGTGTGTGTAGGATGACCCTAAGCAGCGAGAGTGTGTGTTTCCTCTGCCTGTGTTAAACCTGCTGCAGGAGGCAGAACTGAAACTGATGCAGCTGCAGGATGAACTACAGGGACATGATGTACACACACTGATTAAGGAGATGGAAGACCTGGAGGTGTGTGTGTGTCTGTCTGTGTGTTTGTCTGTGTGTGTGTGTGTCTGTGGGTCTGTCTGTGGGTCTGTCTGTGTGTCTGTCTGTGTGTTTGTCTGTGTGTTTGTCTGTGTCTGTCTGTGTGTTTGTCTGTGTGTTTGTCTGTGTCTGTCTGTCTGTGTGTTTGTCTGTGTCTGTCTGTCTGTGTGTCTGTCTGTGTGTTTGTCTGTGTCTGTCTGTGTGTTTGTCTGTGTGTTTGTCTGTGTGTCTGTCTGTGTGTTTGTCTGTGTCTGTGGGTCTGTCTGTGTGTGTGTGAGAGAGAGAGAGAGAGAGAAGCAGATTGACAGAAAGCCTTCATCTGATTAATAGGTGTGTGTGTGTGTGTGTGTGTGTGTGTGTGTGTGTGTGTGTGTGTGTGTGCAGTTCTATGCTAGCATTGAGGGGAAATTGCCTGACTACAATACCCGCATCACACTACCAGATTATCAGAGAGCCGACCTGCATGAAGGTGACACACACACTCACACACTCACACACACTCACACACTCACTCACACACACACACACACACACACACACACTATGTGTGCTGCAGACCAAATCTGTTAAATATGGCCACTGTTTAAACTTTATATCTGTTGTATAAGAGAATAGAAGTCATTAATGCTCACTACACCCCATTACACTAACATAAGGAAGTTCTCTCTCTCTGTAGAAGATGCTGACAGCGAGGATGATGATTGTGATGTCATCACTCGGATGTCCCTTAAACGGCAGTCGCAGCTCATCATCGACTCAAGGACAAAGAGGAAGACTCGTCTGAGGAAGAGGAAGAGCAAACTTCCATAACGTAATTAAAAAAAACATAATAAACAATCATAAAAACATATTTCTGTTATTATTAGATTATTAAATAAAGATACATGTTGCTCTTTTACTTCTTGTTACATGTGGACATGATGTCAGCGTGATGACGTCAGCGTGATGATGTCAGCGTGATGATGTCAGCGTGATGATGTCAGCGTGATGATGTCAGCGTGATGATGTCAACGTGATGACGTCAGCGTGATGATGTCAGCGTGATGATGTCAACGTGATGATGTCAGCGTGATGTTAACACTGTATATCACGGAGCAGATAAATAGACCCAATGCACATATAATAAATATAAATAAACACACTGAGTGAACGTGGTTTAATAAACACAGGGTTATCCAGAATCTCATAGAAATTTACTCCAACAAAAGTTTCATAAATGCTGATTTTTTTTGTATCCTTGTTTATTGCTTAATAATAATCATCTATAAAAAATGATTTAATGCATCACAAATGTGTTTGTTGGGGACTTCAGTAAGTTATTTCACTGAAGTCACATAATCTGTGTTTGTTCACGTCAACACACACACACACACACACACATTATTTCTTGTGGTGCAGCACAATGACACAATTCCTTAACAGAGCTGAACTATTTGTCTAATAAACCTGGCAGGTGCAGCCAAAGCAACCAGCTACATCCCAGCACTACAGATCAGCCACTCATATAAGGGCGTGTGTTTAATCCTGTCACAGTTCAGTAAGCAGCACAACACAATGTTAACACTGTATTTTGGTGATTATCACACTTAACTGTCCTATGTTGTGATTTTGAGACGACTACACAACTGTGATCAACAAAATCAAATACAAGCATTTAGGAGAAACGATGCTCAGCCCTGTGGCTACACGCATACACACACTCCACCCAGAAAGTGTGTGTGTGTGTGTGAAGGATAGGAATGTTTCCAGTATACCACAGATCCAGAATGACGCATGACTTTGTTCAGCTGACCTTCACGGTGAACCGTATCCCACAATGCATCTCTTCATACTCAGAATAATGTGATCATTATTCATCACTTACGTCTGGTGTTTGACTGTGTGATGATACACAACAGAACATCAGGAGTTTAATACATCATAATGTGATGAGAAATGACACTTTGTGTAAGTAATAAACACTGTAAATAATAAACACTGAGTGTAAGTAATAAACACTGTGTAAATAATAAACACTGTGTAAGTAATAAACACTGTAAATAATAAACACTGTAAATAATAAACACTAAGTAATAAACACTGTGTAAATAATAAACACTGAGTGTAAATAATAAACACTGAGTGTAAATAATAAACACTGTAAGTAATAAACACTGTGTAAATAATAAACACTGTGTAAATAATAAACACTGAGTGTAAATAATAAACACTGTGTAAATAATAAACACTGTAAGTAATAAACACTGTGTGTAAATAAACTGTGTAAATAATAAACACTAAGTAATAAACACTGTAAATAATAAACACTGTGTGTAAGTAATAAACACTGTAAATAATAAACACTGTAAGTAATAAACACTGTAAGTAATAAACACTGTGTGTAAATAATAAACACTGTGTAAATAATAAACACTGTGTAAGTAATAAACACTGTGTGTAAATAATAAACACTGTGTAAATAATAAACACTGTAAGTAATAAACACTGTAAATAATAAACACTGTGTAAGTAATAAACACTGTGTAAATAATAAACACTGTGTAAGTAATAAACACTGTGTGTAAGTAATAAACACTGTAAATAATAAACACTTTGTGTAAGTAATAAACACTGTGTAAGTAATAAACACTGTGTGTAAGTAATAAACACTGTGTAAATAATAAACACTGTGTAAGTAATAAACACTGTGTGTAAGTAATAAACACTGTAAATAATAAACACTTTGTGTAAGTAATAAACACTGTGTAAGTAATAAACACTGTGTGTAAGTAATAAACACTGTAAATAATAAACACTTTGTGTAAGTAATAAACACTGTGTAAGTAATAAACACTGTGTGTAAGTAATAAACACTGTGTAAGTAATAAACACTGTGTGTAAGTAATAAACACTGTGTAAATAATAAACACTTTGTGGGTTTCACTCTTATGGAGGAGTTTCTGTTAGCACCCTTTATTATAGCACAACAATTTACCAAATTACAATCTATCTATCTATCTATCTATCTATCTATCTATCTATCTATCTATCTATCTATCTAATATTTTAATTACTAAAATACTTAATCTCACTTTTTAATCGAGAAATCAGGCTCTGTGTTATTTTGCGCACGTGCGGTTATGAGAGCACGTGCACGTCACACCTGTTGCCGGACAGGTTATGTGCGTAACTGATTAAACACGTGACTGCTTCGGGCGTAAAGGGGGTAAAACACAAGAGTAGTGCGTCGTGTGTAGTGAGTGAGTGACACTAATACACACGTGTGTTTATTTATAACTTATTGCACGATGTATCACACGCGCATCCGCCAAAGTGCTACATTTATTTACTGTTGTTCTTGAAGACGTGCGGTGTGTGTGTGTGTGTGTGTGTGTGTGTGTGTGTGTGTGTGTGTGTGTGTGTGTGTGTGTGTGTGTGTGTCTTTAGAGAATGAGAGCATCTCTGCAGCTGTGGGTCCCTGAGCGGAGTGTGTTTGTAAAACGTGTTCGACTGAAGAGACTCGTGCTTGATCCTTATGTCTGGCTCACACACTACACCCTGCTGAACACACACACTGAGGTGAGACACACACACTACACACTGAGGCGAGGTGAGACACACACACTACACAAAGCTGAACACACACACAGTGAGGTGAGAGACACACACACAGTGAGGTGAGACACACACACACACACACTACACCCTGCTGAACACACACACAGTGAGGTGAGACACACACACACACTACACCCTGCTGAACACACACACTGAGGTGAGACACACACACTACACACTGAGGCGAGACACACACTACACACTGAGGCGAGGTGAGACACACACACTACACAAAGCTGAACACACACACAGTGAGGTGAGAGACACACACACAGTGAGGTGAGACACACACACACACACACACACACTACACCCTGCTGAACACACACACAGTGAGGTGAGACACACACACACACTACACCCTGATGAACACACACTACACCCTGATGAACACACACACAGTGAGGTGAGAGACACATACTACACTCTGCTGAACACACACCAACACAGTGAGGTGAGACGCGCACACACACACACACGACTACTGATAACAGTAATCATAACTTCCCCGTGCTGTTAAACAGTATATTATATATTCTGATTGTTGTTTACCGACTTTAACTAGAATGCGTCTGTATGTGACGTAATGACCCTCGTGCTCTAAACCCCGCCCACCTAAAAAGCACTCAGTTCGAGTCAGAGTGGGCGCGTGCGCATCTGGCTACAATTGAGTAGCTTTTTTAGTTCACATAACTTGTGTTTATTCTTCTTCTTTTAAACAAATCATCAAGTCTCTTAGATTTTAGAGACAGTATTTTAAATTAATGAGAATAAAAACCGACAAGGATTAAGTTTATTTTCTGTGGTGAATGTTTAAACTATTCTGCTGAGTCTTCTGACTGGAGACCTGACTGGAGATCTGACTGGGGATCTGACTGGAGATCTGACTGGAGATCTGACTGGGGATCTGACTGGGGATCTGACTGGAGACCTGACTGGAGACCTGACTGGGGATCTGACTGGAGATCTGACTGGGGATCTGACTGGGGATCTGACTGGAGACCTGACTGGAGACCTGACTGGGGATCTGACTGGAGATCTGACTGGAGATCTGACTGGGGATCTGACTGGGGATCTGACTGGAGACCTGACTGGAGACCTGACTGGGGATCTGACTGGAGATCTGACTGGGGATCTGACTGGAGACCTGACTGGAGACCTGACTGGAGATCTGACTGGGGATCTGACTGGAGATCTGACTGGGGATCTGACTGGGGATCTGACTGGAGACCTGACTGGAGACCTGACTGGAGACCTGACTGGAGACCTGACTGGGGATCTGACTGGGGATCTGACTGGGGATCTGACTGGGGATCTGACTGGGGATCTGACTGGGGATCTGACTGGGGATCTGACTGGGGATCTGGCTGGGGATCTGACTGGGGATCTGGCTGGGGATCTGACTGGGGATCTGACTGGAGATCACAATGTCCATCATTTAATCTTCAGAACCGGACTAGAAAACTATGGGGAAATGGCAGCTAACCCTGGTAATTTATTTATTTTATTTTTTATTTATATATTTTATGTGTTTATATATTTATTTAGGACATCTAATACAGTTTTTATCTACTTCAGCTTGAATACACTCGAGCTCTATAAAAGAGTCGAATCATCAGTACGAGTCAACTCCAAAGCTTTGTGTAAAAAAACCAGCAAACTAAATTACAAAAAGCAACAATGCAATGCTAGAATAAATTATTACGACAGTTCAGTTACAAATAAAAAGTTAAAGAATTGTTTGCATTTCACAAAAACCCAACTTTTAAATACAAGCTTATGACGTCGCCAGATTCGCTGTGTGTGTGTCAGTTATGGTGTAAATCATATTTCTGTATATTGTGTACAATGATGTAGTTTTTGGGAACCATAAAAACACAACCATCATTTCTGAAGGAACCGAATAAGAAGTGAAGTTGACTGAAATCTGTATAAATGTGTTTAATGAACAGTTCTATGGATCTTTATTTCATCTCCATGTGAATGTCCATGCATTTTGAGGTGTGTATGAATTATGTGGTGCACTACAGGTGGTGTTCAGTGTAATTCAGCTCTTATTAATATAATCTTACAGAAAACTTTAAACTGTACTGTAACACCTGTTCAACAGGTGTGTGTGTGTGTGTGTGTAGGTGTGTGTGTGGGTGTGTGTGTGTAGGTGTGTGTGTGTAGGTGTGTGAGCTCATTCTGTTCATTCCTGAGCTGGGCTGGTAGTTTCAGCTGAATGTGTTCTGTGTAATTATATTCAACACACTATTTGTTTTAACATTTACATTTCTGGCGTTT
>NC_083463.1:33098139-33103139 GCF_030014155.1 Tachysurus vachellii | reverse complement strand
AAGTGTGTGTGTGTGTGTGTGTGTGTGTGTGTGTGTGTGTGTGTGTGTGTGTGTGTGTGCGCGCGTGCAGAACTACAGCGGGGGGGAGGTGCCATACCTGGGGACATACCTGACTGTCCTGACCATGTTGGACACAGCTTTTCCTGACACAATGGAGGTACACACACACACACACACACACACACACACACACACACACACACACACACACTCCCACCACATACACACACAAACGTGCACACACACACACTCACACCTGTGCCAACAAACAGATTTACCTGTAATAATAATGTGTCTGTTATTTAGGGTGGACTAATCAATTTTGAGAAACGAAGAAGAGTGAGTACACACACACACACACACACACACACACACACACACACACAGCTGTTACATACTTATTAGTGCAGTTTATTTTAAATGTCAAATAAGTAATAGAAATAACTCATAACATGTTTCTTTTTGCCTGTCTGTGTGTCTGCCTGTCTGTGTGTCTGCCTGTCTGTGTGTCTGTCTGTCTGTCTGCCTGTGTGTCTGTCTGTCTGTCTGTCTGTCTGCCTGTGTGTCTGTCTGTCTGCCTGTGTGTCTGTCTGTCTGTCTGCCTGTGTGTCTGTCTGTCTGTCTGTCTGTCTGCCTGTGTGTCTGTCTGTCTGCCTGTGTGTCTGTCTGTCTGTCTGTCTGCCTGTGTGTCTGTCTGTCTGCCTGTGTGTCTGTCTGTCTGCCTGTGTGTCTGTCTGTCTGCCTGTGTGTCTGTCTGTCTGTCTGTCTGCCTGTGTGTCTGTCTGTCTGTCTGTCTGTGTGTCTGCTTTAGGAGTTTGAGGTTTTGTCTCAGATCCGCCAGTTGCAGGCCTCCTGCTCTCTTTACACTCTCCCGTCTCACCCACATGTTTTCTCCTGGCTCAAAAGTTGCTTACCCCTGTCTGACCAGCAGAGGTCAGTGTACTCTCTCTCACACACACACACACACACACACGCACACACAAACATTTCTAAAAGTAGCTGTTTGTGTGTGTGTGTGTGTGTGTGTGTGTGTGTAGTTATGAAATGTCCAGACAGCTGGAGCCACCAGTGGATTCATGTCCAGGGTCACCAAGCTGGAGCCATCGACTCATATCCAAGAAACTTGGCCTGTATGGTCTCACTCTCTGTCTCTCTCTGTCTCACTCTCTGTCTCACTCTCTGTCTCACTCTCTGTCTCTCTCTGTCTCACTCTCTGTCTCTCTCTGTCTCACTCTCTGTCTCACTCTCTGTCTCACTCTCTGTCTCTCTCTGTCTCACTCTCTGTCTCACTCTCTCTCTCTGTCTCTCTCCCTATCTGTCTGTCTCTCACACACAATCATTTCTAAAAGTAGCTACATGCTTACATACACACTCACCCTGCACCATAATGGTACTGACACAGAGTTTTGTGTGTGTGTGTGTGTGTGCCTCTGATAGCGCTAAGAAGAAAACCCACTCTGATCAGATGAGTGTTTCCTCATCAGGCTCCAGCAGCTCTGAGATGGATGACTTCTCCTTCTCACTCCGCCCAAAATCACAGGTAACTGATGGTCTGATGTCTGCTACAAAACTGTCATGAGCCACACAGTAGGAGTCACTGGCATCGTTTTGTCCACTGTACATCTGTGTATCACTGGTCTGTCTAATCTTTTAATTCGTAATAATTATAAACACGTGCGTGTGTGTGTGTGTGTGTGTGTGTGTGTGTCTGCAGTCTGGCTCGTGCCTGAATATCTCAGCAGACTCGGCTGAGTCGTGTCCTGATCCAAGCTGTACGTCTCCTGATTCCTCCTCCTCTCAGTCTAACATCTCCAGTCTGAGCCCTGATAGTGCTTCTCCATCATCATCCTCTTCTTCATCATCCCCCTCCCTGGCTGCATATAATAAACAGAGTGACAGCTGCATCATCAGAGTCAGTTTGGCGCTCCACAGTGGCAACATCTACAAGAGCATACTGGTACATTAGCAGTACTGATTAGTGATGATTAATCTTTAGAAAACAGCAGGTGCTTGTTTCAGTTGTGTAATAACTCTGTGTGTGTGTGTGTGTGTGTGTGTGTGTGTGTGTAGATAAGCAGTCAGGATAAGACAAGTCAGGTGGTACAGAGAGCGCTGGAAAAACACAACGTGGAGAACATGAGCTGTAATGACTTCACACTCACACAAATTTTGCACTATGATAAAGGTACACACACACCACACACACACACACACAGAGTGATAAAGGTCCACACACATTCAGTATAATAACCCAGATGTGGTCTTTCTCTCTCACAGAGCTGTTGATTCCAGATAAAGCAAACGTGTTCTATGCGATGTGTCCCTCAGAGAGTTATAACTTTGTTCTTCGTCAGCGCTGGAGGAGTCACATCATGAGCTCAAGTCCCGCTGTGTTGCGTAGAGCTCACAAGTAACCATGTGACCTGGAGGGCTTAGTGTGTGTGTGTGTGTGTGTGTGTGAGACATGCTAAATGATTTTATGTGCTTTTAAATATTAAACTCCCCAAGTTTTATTGGTGGAGGTGTTGACTGATGGAGGCCCGTGTGCAGATGATCAGACTAAAGGTAAAAACGTAATGTTGATCTGCTGTAGAAGTGATTATCAGCTGGTGTGTGTGTGTGTGTGTTGGGACCTTAATGTGTACAGTACAGATATTTATTTAAATAGTTTTGTGCAGTTATAATAATGATATGAATGCACAGGTATTATATGGAGCTTTATGTTTTGAGTGTTTTAACTACAAAGATTTTATTTATTTATTTGATGTTTTTATCGTTCAGTTTGTTGGGATTTTTCTTGTTAATGCACAAAAATCACCTGAAGCTGCAGTAAAGAGTTTATAAGTTCATCCTGTTTAAATCTTGTCCTTTAGTATTAATGCTTTCCTCTCTGTATAAAATTGTTTTAAATAAATGAATAAATTCATTTTTTATTTTTATTTGGTTTGTATTGTAGAGCAGGTGGAACTGAAGAACTCGACATCGCTGTGGCACAGAACCAGTTTAGTGAAATATGAATAAACTAACGATCACTTACAAAGACAGAAAAGGCATCAGGTTTATTTTTCTATATTTGTTGATTATGATGTTTACTGACTGAATAATTAATTGTACAAGTAAATATACACATTAATTATAATACAGAGTGTGTGTGTGTGTGTGTAAACTGCTTTAGAACAAATGTCAGTGTAGTTTATTGCCACCTGCTGGCTGAAGTCAGTCACTGCATGTATGTAATTATATAAATCATGTACAGCTTATTTTAATGTAGTTTGTTATATTAACGTGATTGTGTGTGTATAATGTCGCCCTGTGGTCTTCATCTTGAGAGGTACAGAGTGTGTGTGTGTGTGTGTGTGAGTTTACACTCTTTTGCGCTCACATACAGCCAGGTTGTATTTCCTTATATACACACAGCAGTGAAACACATCAGCTGTGAGGAAAATATATTTATATATAAAATCAAATGAGTCCGTATAAATCTGATTAAAAAGTTTGCAGCACTGAGGCGTCTTTTTGTTTACATACAGCACACTAATCGTGTGTGTGTGTGTGTGTGTGTGTGGTCTGATGCAGGATTCTGAGTGTTTATGTGAATCAGAATTAAGCTGCAATTTGAATGTGAATAAAAGCGTCACATGAGCTGGACATCACAAGTCCAACTGTCTCTCATCTCTCCTCTCTGCCTCAACCTGAGGAATTAAAGGAAACAGTGCCGTATTTATTTGAGTCAGGTGTAAAATCCTCTGTCCTGAAGATGTTCACTGACACTGGAGACAAAAGGCTACTCCACATGTTTATCATCAGTTTATTCACAGTGGAGTGTGAGCTGTACACGTCCACGTGAGCTGTTACTATGGAAACAATAAGGTATCAGTACATGAATATAAACCTGTCGTACAGTCAGAGCTGCTGTTAGAGAGAATTAATCAACACCTGAACACCAATCAGCAGTGTGTAGTGTCACGTCACAGTGAACTGAACTCTACACACCTCGTGCTCCATCTGCATCTCTAATTAAACCTCGAGTGAAGTCTCGTGTGAAAACGTTTAAAACCTTTTCTGCCAGTTAGGTTGTATTTTTGTGTCCAACACACTGAGGTCCTGACACCCAAACTGGACTGTGGTTTAACTTGTTTGTTTGTGGACACATTAATAAGGGGTCTGAACACAGCTCAGTGCTCAGGTGTGGATCCTGTCCTGAATATTTAACATCAGTTTATTATCATACTGTGAAGTGAACAAAAGTGATTCTTATTATTCACAGTTTTATCGTGGCAGATTTAGACATTTCAGGTTCACGTCGTGGGTCAAACACCAACACGATACAAACGTTGTGTTCATAATGAAACAAAAACAAAGAGCTCCAGGGTTCAGTGGATTAGATGCGACTCAGTCTTAGTTCCAGCATTAAATTATAGTGTAAAGGGTGTGAGTGCTGAACAGGAACAACACACACACATGCACACACACGTACAGACACCACGCACACACTCACTCACACACACACACTCACTCACACACACACAGACATACAGACACCACGCTCTCAATCACTCACACACACACACTCACTCACACACACAGACATACAGACACCACGCTCTCAATCACTCACACACACACACCTACAGACACCACGCTCTCACTCACACACACACGTACAGACACCATGCTCTCACTCACTCACACACACATACAGACACCACGCACTTACACACACTCTCACACATGTACACGTACAGACACCACGCACTCTCACACACACACACACATACAGACACCACGCACACACTCACTCACACACACACACACTCACTCACACACACACAGACACCACGCTCTCAAATCACTCACACACACACACACTCACTCACACACACAGACATACAGACACCACGCTCTCAATCACTCACACACGTACAGACACCATGCTCTCACTCACTCACACACACATACAGACACCACGCACTTACACACACTCTCACACATGTACACGT
>NC_083463.1:33068139-33085639 GCF_030014155.1 Tachysurus vachellii | reverse complement strand
ATGACGGGGATGAAAACCTCAGTAAAGCAGCTGTGTTCAGACTCTCACACGTTTGTTAGTGCTGCCTAAACATGATCAGATCCAGGGAACTACCCTAAACATGCTGGCTACTTAGGGAGCTACTTCTGTTGAGATTTCTGTGTAGAGAACATAGTGTGTGTTGTTATGTTGGTCTTCATGTTGTGTGACTTTGTGTGTTTCTCAGATCTCACACTACAGAGAGTCAGCACTGGCTCCAAGGTAACCTTCAACATTGTCCAAATTAAAACATCTATACTTCATTGCTGTCTCTTTTAATTCAACCTACACCCTAAACCCTTAACCTTACTCCCTACACCCTAAACCCTACTCCCTACACCCTAAACCTTACACCCTACTCCCTACACCTTACACCCTAAACCCTACTCCCTACACCCAAAACCCTACTCCCTACTCCCTACACCCTAAACCCTACTCCCTACACCCTACACCCTACTCCCTACTCCCTTCAGCCCATACACTATGACAGTAACATATATTTTCTGTATTATGTAAATACATTTCTGCGCCTTTAAGATTCATTCATGATGAATAAACTGGAATTCATTGTAAGTGTAACGAGTGTTTGTACAATTTCCTGATTTACAGGAAGATGAAGCAGCAGCAGAGTCAGAGCCCATCTACGACTGTCCACTCAGCACATTCACTCACCCACCTGCCTACTGACTCTCTGTCTCACTCTCTGTCTGTCTCTCTGTCTGTCTCTGTCTGTCTCTCTGTCTCACTCTCTGTCTGTCTCTCTGTCTCACTCTCTGTCTGTCTCACTCTCTGTCTGTCTCTCTGTCTGTCTCACTCTCTGCCTGTCTCTCTGTCTCACTCTCTGTCTGTCTCTCTGTCTGTCTCTGTCTGTCTCTCTGTCTCACTCTCTGTCTCACTCTCTGTCTGTCTCTGTCTGTCTCTCTGTCTCACTCTCTGTCTGTCTCACTCTCTGCCTCACTCTCTGTCTGTCTCTCTGTCTCACTCTCTGTCTGTCTCACTCTCTGCCTGTCTCACTCTCTGTCTCACTCTCTGTCTCACTCTCTGTCTGTCTCTCTGTCTCACTCTCTGTCTGTCTCTCTGTCTGTCTCACTCTCTGCCTGTCTCTCTGTCTCACTCTCTGCCTGTCTTTCTTTGTGTCCCTCAGCCACATTGTGTAGTGAGAGCGTCACACACAGAGACAGGTACACACCCGAGTGGGCGGAGCATGCAGATGACATGGCTGGGTTTTGCGTGTAGTTGCTGTCGTTTCTTTCTGACACAAAGGGAAAAGTCATTATTATAACTTTCTTTTTATTCTTTCTTCATCATCCTTTCATTACACAACCTTCATCACTCTTCCTTATTTACTCATGTTTTCCTCTTTCCTCATCTCATTATTTCCTTTCAATCTATAATTTGTTTTTCTTACATGCCTCATTCATTCATTCTTTTTCTCCTTTATTTCTCTCTCTCTCTCACTCTCTCTCTCTGTAGCATTTGCATGATTTGCATTGTGTTTCTTTGTATTTAAAATGCTTATGTTAATTATGTCCTTTAAAAATAAATGAATGCATTATTAATATTTTATAGATGAATACAAACACACACTCTCTCTCTCACACACACACACACACTCTCTCTTTCACACACACACACACAAACTGTAGAGTGTTAAATGTTCATGAGCTGTCATAAATGTTTACATCTCAGGTCAGTCTGCAGGTGTTCATTACTGACTGTAGCTCACTGTGAGAAATGCAAAATAACAGACTGTTAATGCCACTGAACAGAAATTACACGTCTGTCTGTCTGTCTGTCTGTCTGACTCTCTGTCTGTCTGTCTGTGGCTGTGTTCCAATACATCTTTTACTGTCTCCATGTTGAAGAGAGGTGTGTATTAGACACTTGTACACTTTTTTCACATGTCTAGTTAAAGCTTGAGTAAGTCAACAAACTGTACAATCCATTATAAAGGGCATTAAATACTTTAATATTGACACACCGGTATTTATTGTGTGTGTGTGTGTTTAGTTTGTGTTTGGAGTGTGTGTTGTACAGGTAGGTCAGTGCCCTCACGCCCCCCTTTTCTCCTCATGGTCTGTTCCTCCAGAGTTTCAGGTTAAGTTCTTTATGAGAATTAAGAGTTCGATGTGTGGAGACACTCTGAGGCTGATTTTATACACACTAATGACGTCAAACATCATCTTCAGGTGTCTGTCAAAACACCAGGAGAATTAGTTAACCTGGTTTGGCTTAGTTAGTTAAGTGTAGTTAATCAGGTTCTTTGTATTCTGGTTAAATTGATCCTCATTAGTTGATGTTAGTACATTAGAATAGGATTTAATAATCACTGTGATTAAATCTGTTCTACAAACAGGCATAAACACTCAACTGATAAAAGACATTTTTGGCTTGAAATTCAGAACAGACGTCATTCATGTGTACAGTTATGAGTCATTAAAGGAATTTGTCCTTTGTATGTGAATAAAGGTCTGAATGTGAGGGATAAGGTGAGGCTCAAGATTTGACTTTAAAGCTGTTAGACTGAAACTGAGTGCTGAGTGGGCGTGTCCTGAGCTGTGATGATGGAACAAAGCCCTGAGTGGGCGTGTCCTGAGCTGTGATGATGGAACAAAGCCCTGAGTGGGCGTGTCCTGCATGGTGAAGGTTAAATTGAGTGACAAGTGGGCGTGTCCTCATATCTGTGTGCTGAAGGAATGTCTGTCTCACGCCCTGAACACACATGATACGTTCAGGACTCGGCTGTGTGTGTGTGTGTGTGTGTGTGTGTGTGTGTGTGTGTGTGTGTGTGTGTGTGTGTGTGTGTGTGTGTGTGTGTGTGAGATCTCTCAGGATTTGCCTGTGAAATATCCACTAGCAGGTGGTAACAAAGCCCTGCTTTTATTCTTTTCTTCCTTCTGTTTCACTGTATGATTCAGCGAAGTGACTCAGAGAACATCTTGTGAAATATTTAGACGGCTCATGACCAGAGTTCTTGATGACATTAATAATGACATAGCCTCCAACCATATGAGGTGGAGACTAGGGTTAGGGTTGGAGTCTGATACCTGACTGTGTTGGAGTTTAACCTCATTACACAGTTTTTACAAGTGTACAGTCTACATCTCAGAAACCTCACAGACACTGAAACTAGCCAAACAATTGTAAAGTAAAGACACCTTCTTTTTCTCAGCAAAGGTCGTGGTGATTTACACACATTTCACACTCACACCCCACACTGTAGCACAGTGAAGTGAGTTTAAAAGTGTTTTTAATCAATAAAAAAGTAGAAAATGTTTGCTAAAACTATCTAAAACTAGCTTTCTGACAATAAATAACAAGGATCTCGCTCTGGTGAAATATAATAGAGCTAACTGGCTAGTGCTAATCTGACGTCCTGTCTGAGGAATAACTAAACTAAAATATCTGAATAGCTTTTCTAAATAGATGACTGACATTTTAGATTTCAGTCTATAAACTAGATCAACACTGGAAGCAGAAAAAAAACATCCCTTAAAGATTCAATAATGAAACAGGCTAGTTAGCATAGCACTGCTCTCATTAAAGCTTAGCATGTTAGCAGTTAAATAATAACTGAATTAAAGACTGAAATAAACACTATTTTTGTTTTTGTGAATGAGAGTCTGTGTGTGTGTGTGTGTGTGTGTGTGTGTGTGTGTGTGTGTGTGTGTGATCTGATTAGCATTGGTGTTTAACAGTCTTAGCAGGTGTTTAAAGTAAAGACTGATGTTCTCTCTGGTCTTCAGAAGGTGTGTGTTTGCTCTGTGGTCAGTTGCGATGGTCGTTGCTGTGTCCGTTGATCAGACCTGATTCCCAGCGCTGGACTAACAGGTTCGTCGGTCTCTGTTCCTTTACCTGTGGGGAAAAGTAAATACATAAAATGTGTGTTAGCGTTTCTCTTATTATTTGCTGTTGCTTGCCTTTGAACCTCTGATCCAGTGGAGAATGAAGCTGAGTTTATGATGTAGCTGGGACTCAGGAGAGAGATTCCTCAAGGTTCTGTTAGATCAGCGCTAGGTTTGTTCAGATTTGCTCAGTCGATGTTTTAAAGAGCTCTGTGTACTTTAAGAGCAGTAGTGTGTTTGTGAAACTCTGTTGTGATAAACTTTATTAACTCCTACAGTTTAAGAGGTTTGAGGTGATAAACTGCTGATCTCCAACTGGAAACGTTCAATGGATGAATAACAACTAGCTGCCTGTGTATGTTAGTTATACAGAACTAAATAAGGTACAACATATATGACATATCTGTTACATTCTTATCAGACACACACACACACACACACACACACACACAGAGTTATGTACCTCAGGCTGTGTTTTGTGTCTGTTCTGTAGAGAAGGAGGTGGCCATGTTAGATCCAACTTCCCAAATGATGAACTAACTGAAAACACATACACACACACACACACACAAACATACACACACACACACACACACACACACACACAATAATTACTCATGCTGTTTCTGGGAACTTGAAGCTGTGTTTTATGTTTAAACTCTGATGCTGCATTCTCTCATGTGTTCTTGTCTGAAAGTGAACTCTGCTGTTCTTCACACCAACATTGATTAGATTCTCTTACAAAATAACCTCCATGTTGCTGGAGCTAAAAACCCAGAAGACAGAACCATCGTCTGCTCTGTGTTGGTCTGTCTGTGCTGTGTTCGGGGAAAACAATCAAGCAAAGAAATAAGCCAAAAGAAATGTTCAGTAAATATAAATATTTTAAAAGAAAAAGCACTTGTATGAACGTCAGAATTGATGTGAGTTGATTTCTAATACATTCTGGTTGAAGGAACTGAACGTGTATCAGTGAGCAGATTCCAGCCTGATGTTCTGCTCTTACTCATCAGTACAGTTTTATTAAAATAATCAATAATAAGGTGCCAGTGAAGGAGTACAACACCCCGAGGGGGCAAATCTGTTTACTCTGCAGAGGTATTCCGTTTCACTCTGTAGCTCCAGTGACATCACTAACCGGTGTGTGATTTCTGTTTGTTGTTCATTTACTGCATCTCACTTCTCTATCAGACTGAAGATCTGTACAGTAAACTACATTTCACTGAAACATCTCCTCAAAAAGAAGATTATAAATCCTGCGTTTAATAAATTCTTATTAATATAATGTTACAGGATTAAAACATGCTCATATACACACGTACACATGTACACACACACACACACACACACAAACTCATACGTATTTTCACACCCACACACATTAAATACACACAGAGCACTATATCTACTGCACTTCACACCCTGTGCATCCTATGTCCTGTCCATACACACACACACACACACACACACACACAGACACACACACACACACACACACACACACACACACATACCTGATGAGATGTTCAGATTCTGTTCCAGTGTGTTTGTGTTGCTGTGTGTTGGTCTGGTTCTGCTCGGTATCACTGTGATCTTTGACCTGTTGCCATAGAGACACATCCTCTGTTTGCAAAGTTCTTCCTCCCGCTTTTTTGTTTCTTGAATGTCCTTCTGCATGTCCGGGAGTCGGGACAGTGACGATCTCAGTTTGAAGAATGGGTTCTCCTTCTGTTCTTCACCATTAGCCATCAGGTCTTGGACTTTTGAGTTGTGATGACATTCCTCATGTGACGATCTGATGGTTCCTACGTCCGTCTTAGACACTGGTTTGTAAACCTGTCTGTTTGTGTCTAAAATCACTGTAGGATTCTTCTCAAGGATTATCACCTGCCGTTCCACAGCTTCTGAGAACCCTGGACCACACTGTTTTGGGTTCTGCATTTTCAGGTTGCTTGCTGTTTCTTTAGAAATTTCCATCATCTTGTCATTCTGATTTCTTTTGATCTGGAGATCTTTGGGTTCCTGAATGGTTTTTAATCCAGAATTTTGGTTCTGAAAAAATACGTCCAAGCTTTTCTTCTGAGAAACCTCAATGTCCTGGAGGGATTCAAACAGGAGCTTCTTCTCTTTCAAAGATGGGAAAAGTGGAGGAGAATCTAACCCTGTGTGTTTTGTGTGTTCCTTAGATGAGCAGTCCTGATTTCTACCATTTAGGATCTTACAGGATGAAACACAGGATGTTCCCTCATTCTTCAGATCCTGGACAGTTCTGAATGTTTTATTATCATGGTTTCTTGAGTGCTGAAGATCCTTGGGTAAAGCTTCAGTGGGCTGGAATGAGGAATTGGTCTTTACGTGCATCTCCAAGCTTTTTAAGGGTTCCTGATTTCCACTGCTGGAGATTTGGAGATCTCTGGATTCCTGGAATGCTTCAAAGAGAAGCTTTTTATCCTGAAGTTGTCTCATGGTACCTTTGTCATAAAATCCAGGCAGTCTACCGAGCTTGACCAGCACCTTCTCTCTCTCAGATTCAGCATGAATCTCATGCTGCATCTTCTTCCCTGCGAACTGCCGTTCCTTGCTGTGATCTTTCAGTGATTTGTCTGGGAGATCCTGAGAGAGGATGGACTTTCTGAGCGGGATCTCAATGAACTCTCTGGTCTCGTCCAGGCCTCGTGAGCGGCGAAGGCTCTGCTCACGCTCAAAGCCGAGTCGTATCTCCCTCTCTATTGGCGTCTCGTTATCTGACATGCTGTTCAGGGAGAAATCAGCAGACACGCCGCTGTCACTTTGGTTGTCATCATACTGATCCAGGTTCATGTTTCTTCTCAGTTCTCTCCTTAGATCTTCAGCGTGACTCTGTGTTTCTTGTCTGATCTGTACTTCGTCCTCTCTTCACTCTCTGCCTCGCTCCACCCTGCTGCTTCTATCATCAAACGCTCACTGACCATAAAAGAACTGCAGCTCGGGTTTCCAGGATCTTCATTGGCTGTTTCATTGGCAACAGTTTCTAAGGGAGGAGCTGATTTGCACACCTGTTGCACTTCCTTATTCTGAGCCGGATCAGGAGTCTCAGGTGCCTCCTGCTGGTCACATCAGTTGTTTACCCTTTTATCCTCATCTTCTGACAGGAACATGATGGAGCCCCTCAAGAGATTCAGGTTTTTGGTTCAGTAATGATGGATGTGTTTGATGTTTGTAACCCCGCCCACTTCCCGCTTTAGCATTTAAACAAATGCTATTTGTGACAGAAAAATCGGTCTGTTTGTGACACATGATGTCCATCACTCCACATGCCTTTAGCTTTAAACCACTATTTTGGACCACATGTGATGTTCTATTGTATGCCTGTAAGATCCATTTGTGACCTCACAGCGCCCTCTTTTGGCTTGAACATGTCATCGCTGCAGTCTGAGATTTGGTCGCTTCCGGATCCACTATCACCTTCCATCCACAGGCCACTGCTAGTCCTGAATTTTGTTCAGTGTATGAAACACACATTTCTATAAACCTCTAATGATAGACAGTTTCTGTTAACACGTCCTCATTGGCACGCCCACACTGACACGCCCACACTGACACGTCCTTACAGACACGCCCACACTGACACGCCTACACTGACACGTCCTTACAGACACGCCCACACTGACACGCCCACACTGACACGCCCTTACAGACACGCCCACACTGACACGTCCTTACAGACACGCCCACACTGACACGTCCTTACAGACACGCCTACACTGACACGTCCTTACAGACACGCCCACACTGACACGTCCTTACAGACACGCCCACACTGACACGCCCACACTGACACGTCCTTACAGACACGTCCTTACAGACACGCCTACACTGACACGTCCTTACAGACACGCCCACACTGACACGCCCACACTGACACGCCCTTACAGACACGCCCACACTGACATATTGCTATATATAATTCTACACAAATTAGATGTAACATTGTAAAGAACTGAATGTAAAACCATCAGCTGGATTGATTCCTTAGTCTGATCCTACAGAGTGTGTGGTCCAAGGTTTCTCTTGTTCTTCTTCACAGTTCAGTTCCTACCTGCAGTTACTTCCTGTTTACTGTCTGATGCACAATTAGAATAGAAAACTTAACTATGGTCTCATCTTATCGTGTCATATAATCATGTTGAAAAATGTTATGAATTTATATAACTTTGTACTGAAACAAGAGAACTTTAGAACTTTCCCCACATCCACAGTGTAATTGTCTGAAATCAGGAGGAATTTCATTCATAATGACAGCTGATGCTGATGCTGGACTGATGAACACTGATCTGTGTGTGTGTGTTCTGAGGTTCTGTATTAACATATCATTCATTCATTCATTCATTCATTCATCTTCTACCGCTTATCCGAACTACCTCGGGTCACGGGGAGCCTGTGCCTATCTCAGGCGTCATCGGGCATCAAGGCAGGATACACCCTGGACGGAGTGCCAACCCATCGCAGGGCACACACACACACACTCATTCACTCACACAATCACACACTACGGACAATTTTCCAGAGATGCCAATCAACCTACCATGCATGTCTTTGGACCGGGGGAGGAAACCGGAGTACCCGGAGGAAACCCCCGAGGCACGGGGAGAACATGCAAACTCCACACACACAAGGTGGAGGTGGGAATCGAACCCCGACCCTGGAGGTGTGAGGAGAACGTGCCCCCCTTTAACATACCTACATATGAATTTAACTTCTTACATAATAACTTTTATCAACTTAATGAAGGTTGACAACAATTAATGGATTATATATTTATTCAACTATGATATCAGGAAATATCAGAAAATCCCAAAGACATGGTGACATTATAAAGAATAACATTAAAAATACAACTGAGATGAAGTAGATAACAAAATATTTAATGTTCAGAAACGTTCAGTAATCTGTTAGCAATCTGAACATTGAAAGAATGTAATGGCTAAAAATCAGCTGAGGAAAAAAAAATATATATATAAATCTATAAATATGGCTTTATGGCTTAGTAAGAGTATGTACATGTTACACGTTGGGCCTGGAGATGACCAGCAGGTGGCGTGCTGGAGCTGGAGAACTGCAGCCGTAGAGAAACTTACATCCATATAAGATGTAGTGGATCTGCCTTAAACACAACTGCTGTAATTCTGTCCAAACGTTTGTTACAGAAATAAACAGATTACGATGAGCTTTTTAGATCAGACTCCTCAGCTGTCTGATCAAACTGAAAGCTTTTACAAGCTGCAGCACCAAACATTTAAAACTGAAGCTAATGTAACTTTATTATCTTTCACATAAAATTTGCAGCTGCTTCCTTACATTTCACCACTAAAACAAAACCCCACACACACCAAGCGCATGAAATAAACACACAAGTAAGAGATCATTTCATTGTAAAGTGCTGATAATTTAAAGAGTTTTAAAAATGACAGATATTGCTCAAAGCAAATGAAGGAAATGTGTTAGTTCATGGATGTAGTACTTCCTGTTTTTGTCTGATTGGCCGGTGATGGTGAACAGCGTCACTGTGATAGTTCTGATCTAAGGTCAGTCCGTGTCTCGGTGTCAGGTTAAAGACCGGCTTTGTGATCAGATATTCAGCTGAAGCGTCTGGCTGCAGGACTGTGGAAGTCACATGATCGTGATCACATGACTGGGTTAAGGTTAGTGATCGTGATCACATGACTGGGTTAGGGTTAGTGATCATGATCACATGACTGGGTTAGGGTTAGTGATCATGATCACATGACTGGGTTAGGGTTAGTGATCATGATCACATGACTGGGTTAGGGTTAGTGATCGTGATCACATGACTGGGTTAGGATTAGTGATCGTGATCACATGACTGGGTTAGGGTTAGTGATCATGATCACATGACTGGGTTAGGGTTAGTGATCGTGATCACATGACTGGGTTAGTGATCGTGATCACATGACTGGGTTAGGATTAGTGATCATGATCACATGACTGGGTTAGGGTTAGTGATCATGATCACATGACTGGGTTAGGGTTAGTGATCGTGATCACATGACTGGGTTAGTGATCGTGATCACATGACTGGGTTAGGGTTAGTGATCGTGATCACATGACTGGGTTAGGGTTAGTGATCATGATCACATGACTGGGTTAGGGTTAGTGATCGTGATCACATGACTGGGTTAGGGTTAGTGATCGTGATCACATGACTGGGTTAGGGTTAGTGATCATGATCACATGACTGTACAGCACTGGCAGGTTTTAGTCTTTGCCCCCTCGGCCGGCGTTGGGTTAGTTGCTTCTGTCAGCGGTCCCACTTTCGTGGCCAATAGCGGCTCCTCTTCTACCGTAGCTCCACCCAGTGGTATTTCCTGGAACTGTGCTGCGGCGTTTGTGGGGGACGAAGCGGGATCTGGAGATTTCTGGGCACCGTTAGGATTCGGGGCTGAAGCAGACAGTGTGGTAGAGTCAGAGGGTATTTGAACGGCGCCCCCTGGTGCTTCAGCTGCTGCTGTTTCCTGTTCAATAATTGCTGCTGGATCTGCATCTGATATCAAATCTGTGATTAAATCTGAGTCTGTGACTGATTTTGTTTCAGGGCCTGCAATCGTTTCTTCATCAGTGTGTGAGATTTTTCTTTCTTTTGTGTCTTCGTTTGATGGTTCAACATTTGCGTTCATTTCTCTGTTGTTATTTCTGAGACCTTCCTCAAACTCAGTAACTTCACCAGCCTCACTGGGCATTTCTAGATTATTCTGCAAAACATCCTCCTCTCTTTCTGTCTCTCTTCCTTCCTCTCTTTCTTTCTCTAGTTCTTCCTCTATTTTCTCCCCTCTTTTTTCCTCTTGCTTTATTCTTTCTGCCTCTTCTCTTCCTTCCTCTCTTTCCTTCTCTAGTTCTTCCTCTATTTCCTCCTCTCTTTTTTCCTCTTGCTTTATTATTTCTTCCTCTTCTCTTCCTTCCTCTCTTTCCTTCTCTAGTTCTTCCTCTATTTCCTCCTCTCTTTTTTCCTCTTGCTTTATTATTTCTTCCTCTTCTCTTCCTTCCTCTCTTTCCTTCTCTAGTTCTTCCTTTATTTCCTCCCCTCTTTTTTCCTCTTGCTTTATTATTTCTTCCTCTTCTCTTCCTTCCTCTCTTTCCTTCTCTAGTTCTTCCTCTATTTCCTCCTCTCTTTTTTCCTCTTGCTTTATTATTTCTTCCTCTTCTCTTCCTTCCTCTCTTTCCTTCTCTAGTTCTTCCTTTATTTCCTCCCCTCTTTTTTCCTCTTGCTTTATTATTTCTTCCTCTTCTCTTCCTTCCTCTCTTTCCTTCTCTAGTTCTTCCTCTATTTCCTCCTCTCTTTTTTCCTCTTGCTTTATTATTTCTTCCTCTTCTCTTCCTTCCTCTTCCACTTTCTCCTCCTCTGCTTCCGTGTCCTGGGTCACTTCCACTCCCTCCTCTGTGATGATCACTCTCTCTGCACGAATGACTGCACTGACATCATCATCATCATTACACAAACCCTGCCCAGGCTCCGCCTCCGTATAACCCAGGAATAAAAGAGTCTCCTCCCCCTTGGTGATGTCATTAACATGCTGAAGAGGAGCACTGTTGGATTTCTCATCTCGTGCAGTGCCATTGGTGAGAGACTTGTCATAAGAAGGGTCTGTGCTTTTCTCCTCTCCGTTCACTGAACTTCCTGTAGAGCAGAGATCAGATCAGTCATGGGCGTGTCCTAATATTCTATACCAAGGTGTCCAATCTGATCCACAAAGGGCCGGTGTGGGTGCAGGTTTTTATACAAATCAAGCAGAAGCCACAACGGCTCAGTTGTTCTTGGTTATTAGTAGACCTTGGTGTGGCTTCTGCTTGGTTGGAATGAAAACCTGCACCATACCGGCCCTTTCTGGATAAGATCGGACGCCTCTGTTCTATACAGCGTGACTTGTAGTGAAACTAGTGCACTATGTAGTGAGCAGGGTCTGATCTAGGACACGCAGCAGAAGTAAAGCAGGAGCAGAGACAGAGTTAGAGTGTAGTGTAGATGTAGTGAGTGGGTAATGAGGCAGTAAACATGTCTTACCAACTGAAGAAAGGAGAAAGGAGAAGCTGGACAAATACAGGACAGAGAGATTTAACGAGAAAAAAGAGAGAAGTGTTGAAATAATTTCTTTTTTCATTTATAAGTAAGAAGTTTAAACAGCAGTTCTAAAGTATTAATGTCAAAGGAGTTATTTTCCTTTTTAAAATATTTATTAACAGGGAATTCAGGATGGGAGGGGGGAGAGGGAGGGGGGAGAGACAGAATGAGAGGGAGAGAGGGGGGAGGGAGTGAGACAGAGAGAGAGGGGAGAGAGAGAGGGAGTGAGAGAGAGAGACAGACAGACAGAGAGAGAGAGAGAGAGACAGACAGACAGAGAGAGAGAGAGAGAGAGAGAGAGAGAGAGAGAGAGAGAGAGAGAGAGAGAGAGAGAGAGAGACAGCGAATGTGTGAGAGAGAGAGAGAGAGAGAGAGAGACAGACAGACAGACAGAGAGACAGAGAGAGAGAGACAGACAGAGAGAGAGAGAGAGAGAGAGAGAGAGAGAGAGAGACAGAGACAGAGACAGAGAGAGAGAGACAGCAAATGTGAGAGAGAGAGAGAGAGAGAGAGAGAGAGAGAGAGAGAGAGAGAGGGAGAGAGAGAGAGGGAGAGAGTCCAAGTGAACTGAGGAATCTCACCTGATGGATGTGGTGTCACAGCATTTACTTTCTGTGGGGGGAGAGAGAGAGAGAGAGAGAAAGAGAGAGTGAGACAGAGAGAGAGAGACAGAGAGAGAGAGAGAGAGAGAGAAAGAGAGAGAGAGAGTGAGACAGAGAGAGAGAGAGAGAGAGAGACAGTGAGAGAGACAGTGAGAGAGACAGAGAGAGAGAGAGAGAGAGAGAGAGAGAGAGAGAGAGAGAGAGAGAGATGTAAAATGAAGCAGACTTTGGTGTGAACATGTTCTAATGACTCCAACACCTTCCTGTTGATAAGACATAATAAGGCCTGGCTGTGTTCCAGTATTATCTCCATCATGCCTTAGATGACTTTCACTTACAGACTTAAACACAGTGAGAGAAGAGAACTGATTTACCTTCAGAACCCTGGAGTGAATCTTTAGGAACACTTTTACACTAACGTAAGAACACAAACTATCACGTCATAGAACACAACTATAATGGGATAAAAAGTATAATGTTCTGTAATGTGTTTTGTTGGAAAGCTGCTGTAGTGTAGAGGAATAAATCACTGAGCACTGTTATGGGACACACATTATATACACAGTTTGTGTGACTTTACTGCACACACACCATACACTTCCACAGAGCTGACAGCAGGGGGAGCAGCATTACCCACAATGCACTGCACCAGGAGCTCAGTGCCAGAGGAGATACAGTGACACAGTGGTGTGTGTTTCATGATCCAGCACAGGGTGTGTGTGTGTGTGTGTGTGTGTGTGTGTGTGTGTGTGTGTGTGCGGCTCTCACCTCGCTGTTGCCATGGAGATCTGTGTGTGACTGGGCTGAAGTTGAGCTGTCTTCCTTATGCTTGTATGTTTTATCTATGATCTCACTCTGCAACCTGACACACACACACACACACACACACACACACACACTCATATGCATGGACACATAGGTTTCACACACCACCCATTTTTAAATGTCCAAAGATTTCAGAAAGGGAGAAGTGTGAGGTTTGGATTTAGAGTTCAGTATTTAATGTCTAGGTCTGATGACTGACAGTCCAATCATCCAGTCTGTTCTCGTCTCCACCCCCTTGTCCTGTCATTGGTTGTTACTCTACTGTGTCACCTGTACTGTGTTTAGACCTTGATTAGATTGTGTGTTCTGCAGAGACTCGATCTGTTTGTGTCCTTGTTTGTTGTTGTTGTGTGTTACAAAATCACTCCTTTTACAGACCAACAAACAGGAAACATCTTGTTTACTCCACATTAAACGTTTTAAACAACATTCATCGTGCTGCGAGTCAGATTGTGATTTTTATGCTTTTGACCAAACAAGTGTTCAAAAGGAAAGACTGAGGGCTTGTGGGCGGAGCCTCTGAGGTGTACGGTTTGTGTACGGTTTGGCTTTAGGAGTTAGAGTAGGTCTAGAGTGGTGGAAAGTTAGAGTGAGACAGAAAGAGAGTGAGACAGAAAGAGAGTGAGACAGAATGAGAGTGAGACAGAATGAGAGTGAGACAGAAAGAGAGTGAGACAGAAAGAGAGTGAGACAGAAAGAGAGTGAGACAGAAAGAGAGTGAGAGAATGAGAGTGAGACAGAAAGAGAGTGAGACAGGAAGAGAGTGAGACAGAAAGAGAGTGAGACAGAATGAGAGTGAGACAGAAAGAGAGTGAGACAGAATGAGAGTGAGAGAATGAGAGTGAGACTGAAAGAGAGTGAGACAGGAAGAGAGTGAGAGAATGAGAGTGAGACAGGAAGAGAGTGAGACAGAAAGAGAGTCTCTGTCTTCCAGAGAGTGAGACAGAAAGAGAGTGAGAGAATGAGAGTGAGACAGGAAGAGAGTGAGACAGAAAGAGAGTGAGACAGGAAGAGAGTGAGACAGAAAGAGAGTGAGACAGAATGAGAGTGAGACAGAAAGAGAGTGAGACAGAATGAGAGTGAGAGAATGAGAGTGAGACTGAAAGAGAGTGAGACAGGAAGAGAGTGAGAGAATGAGAGTGAGACAGGAAGAGAGTGAGACAGAAAGAGAGTCTCTGTCTTCCAGAGAGTGAGACAGAAAGAGAGTGAGAGAATGAGAGTGAGACAGGAAGAGAGTGAGACAGGAAGAGAGTGAGACAGAAAGAGAGTGAGACAGAAAGAGAGTGAGACATAAAGAGAGTGAGACAGAATGAGAGTGAGAGAATGAGAGTGAGACTGAAAGAGAGTGAGACAGGAAGAGAGTGAGACAGGAAGAGAGTGAGACAGAATGAGAGTGAGACAGAATGAGAGTGAGACAGAAAGAGAGTGAGACAGGAAGAGAGTGAGACAGAAAGAGAGTGAGACAGAAAGAGAGTGAGAGAATGAGAGTGAGACAGGAAGAGAGTGAGACAGAATGAGAGTGAGACAGGAAGAGAGTGAGACAGAATGAGAGTGAGACAGAATGAGAGTGAGACAGAATGAGAGTGAGACAGAAAGAGAGTGAGACAGGAAGAGAGTGAGACAGAAAGAGAGTGAGACAGAAAGAGAGTGAGAGAATGAGAGTGAGACAGAAAGAGAGTGAGACAGAAAGAGAGTGAGACAGAAAGAGAGTGAGACAGGAAGAGTGAGACAGAATGAGAGTGAGACAGGAAGAGTGAGACAGAATGAGAATGAGACAGAATGAGAGTGAGACATAAAGAGAGTGAGGCAGGAAGAGAGTGAGACAGAAAGAGAGTGAGACAGAGAGTGAGAGAATGAGAGTGAGACAGGAAGAGAGTGAGACAGAAAGAGAGTGAGACAGAAAGAGAGTGAGACAGGTGTAAATCCTACTGTTGTGCTTCAATCTGCTGAGCTTCTGTACTCCAGAGAGGAGCTCGAGGTCCTGCACTGTCTGGAGAAAGGGGAGGTGCCTCCAGCAACCACTGATCCCTCAGAGACTTCCTCTAAAACACACAAAATATAGTTGTAACACACATGAAAAGTAGTGTGTGTGTGTTTGTGTTAGTGATTCATTAACCTACAAGTATTCCTTGTCTCCTGTCCAGCAAAATTTAACAAAGAGAAATGTCACACAAACATACACACATTTCACACACCAACACGCCTTGAGGTCAGGTTTATAGCCTTTGGAAGAGGGAACGCCTTTGTGGTGTGGGAACAATGGGAATGTTTCACACACACACACACACACACACATGACATATTTCAGGAAAGAGAAATTATTTACCAGAATTGTTTTTTATATGTGATAGTTACAGGAAGGATGTGTGTGTGTGTGTGTGTGTGTGTGTGTGTGTGTGTGTAATGGAAAGACAAAAAAATGTGTGTGTATTTTGTCACTGCAGGTTTCTTCCCTTCAGCATGACCTGGCATGCCCAATTACACCTCACACCCAAAATGTGTGTATGTGTGTATGTCTGTGTGTGTGTATGTGTGTATATGTGTGTGTCTCACTTTCAGTTGCTGCAGTCTGAGTTTCTCATCTTCTAGTTGCCGTTTTGCTCGATCCTGCTCCTCCTGCAATCTCCTCTTCTCCTACACACATGCGCACACACAGACACACACAGACACACACACACACACATTAATGACATAATAACCAATGATTTTCTAGTAGTGATATCATACAATCAGGTGTGTGATCGTCTGGTTTCTGTACGCACCGCTATTGCCTGTAGTCTCTGCTGGTACTTCTCTGCCTCGTCCATTCTCAACCTTTAAAAACAGTAAAATATTCGGAAATCATCAGGAGTTGTTACCATGGTTACATTTAGCTTTACTGCTAACACTAGCAATCATACAGTGCTGAAATAAAACTGTTTAAGATCAGCATTGTTCATAAGGTCGAGGCTACTGGACAGTAAATGTTTTAGCAAGTAGAAACTTCTGAGGAACTAAAGAGCTGAAGAAATAAAACTACACAAATGTGGTGAGAAGCTGAAGAGATTCTCTGAGATCGTCTTTATAAATCCAACCAGTCCAAACTAGCCACAGATTAATGAGCTAGTTCTATTAATACCTGGTTATGGAGCAGGTAGCTAGTTTTACATGTAGCTAATGAATGTGTGAAGATTCTCAGTCATCCGGTGAAGTTATCTGGAAGCTGATTCAGATCACCTGGACTCTAGATTGGAGACTCCAGACTGTAGAAGCAGCTCAGATGAGCAGTGAAACGTTCTGATCGAAAATAGACAAAAGTCCAGTTGTCCTGATTCATTGAACTCTGACCTCAGGAAGTTAAAGAAGCCGGAGCAGCATCCAGAACTGGTTAAAGAAAGATGAATATGAATAACAAACAAAATGAATAAAAATAAACAATAAATAATAAATACAGTGATGCCTCGAGATACGACTTTAATTCGTTCCGTGACTTTGCTCGTATCTCAATTTGCTCGTATCTCAAAACAATTTTCGCGTTTAAATGAATTGAAATCCCATTAATCCGTTCCAGCTCGCAAAATTCCACTCCAGTTGTTTTGTTTGTGTTTTGAATATAAAAATGTTCAGTACTGTATTTATAAATGACAAATATTGTATAAAACATACAGTAATAAAAGAGAATGTTAAAAAAATAAACTGGTTTTACTTTACGGAAGATGCGCACGGAGGTCGAGGGAGGAGTAAACAGGAGGAATTTTGTCTCGTACGTACACTTTCGTTCACTTACTCACTAATGTACACTTTACTGTACACTCTACTGTACACTTTACTGTACACTCTACTGTACACTTTACTGTACACTCTACTGTACACTTTACTGTACACTTTACTGTACACTCTTCTGTACACTTTACTGTACACTCTTAATGCTACTTTACACTTAAATGTGTCTTAACTAAACTTCACTAAAATTAACGAACTTAAATCAAGCATTGCGTTAATTCTGACAGGCCACGTCGTCAAGCGTGCATCAGCTGTTAATCAGCTGTCCACTGCCCCTTTTCCACCGAGGCAGTTTGAGTGCAGGTTCGGAGCCTAATTTAGAACCAGTTCTTTCT
>NC_083463.1:33030639-33060639 GCF_030014155.1 Tachysurus vachellii | reverse complement strand
ATTAAAAAAAACATCATTAATTCTTTCTCTTCAAGACAATAAGACAGAAACCTCAGCTTGTCGTTATACAACCGTTTATTACTGTTAGGGAGAATAAATCAACACTTGACCACCAATCAGAGACCAGAACTCAGCAGCTCTGTGGTGTAAAGATGGTTTACTTGAAATAAACTGGTCTATAAAAGTTTCTCACTGTCTGCATTTACAGTTTGATGATGAACCAGCAGAGGGCAGCACGACTCCACTGTAAACTCATCTCATTATCATATTCCTCACATTTACTCTGATTATTGTCATCTTTAAAAATCCAGGCATCAATTAAACATAAAAATAGAATAATAACTAAATTGTCAAGCAGATGTTCCACAGTGTCTCCTCTCAGCATGCCGCCATCAGCAGCTCTCAGGAGAACAGGATCACAAGAACCTACACACAGCTCCTGTCCTACAGGACAGTGAGACACAGAATGTTTCCTGTGAATGCTGATGTTCCCCTGTACTCTGTCTTTACAACAGTGTGTGTGTGTGTGTGTGTGTGTGTGTGTTTACATAACCTCAACCTGAAAGTGTTTATACACTTATGTATCGGTGTAAACAAAGTTCTTTCAAGAACCAAAACCCACTGAAGCCCCTGAGGAATCTGTCCATCTCCTCATTTATCCACTTGTCTATCCATCAAAAAAACACCTAAACTTAAACCCAGAAATACATTTTTCATTCCGTTTTTTCTTTCATTCTGGGAAAAAATCAGTATGTAAAACTATTAAAAGAAAAGCAGGTCACTACGAGCAGGTAGAGGTCATATATCTCTCTGTCCTCTATCTGTCTCTCTCTCTCTCTCTCTCTCTCTCTCTCTCTCTCTCTGTCTTTTTTCTGTTATTGCGAGGTTATTACAAGTTTTATTACACTCTTGTTCTACATCACCCTTTCTATTTTATCCCTCTATCTTTCTCTGTGATTCTGTGTGTGATTCTGTGTGTGTGTGTGTGCAGTTGGTCATCATGTCGGCTGTGGTGTTGTTGGCGTATTATTTTGAGTACACAGACACATTTCCTGTCCATCTGCGTGGTTTCTTCTGCTTCGATCGGACATTCTCTCGCCCGTACCTCGGTCCTGAAGAGTCCAGTCGAGCTCCTCCTGCGCTCGTCTACTCACTTGTCACTGCCATTCCCACCATCACTGTAAGACCAACTTTATATATTTCTATTAGCGTGCAACTAAATATGAAAGAATTCTATCATTTTATTAGTATTTAAATATACAGTAATGTGTTACATGTGTGTTTTCTTCCTACCAGCAGCTTTATGATAAATTTAAGACATTATTACGATTAGACCCACTGATTTACCCACTCAGTACACAACTCTGTGTGTGTGTGTGTGTGTGTGTGTGTGTGTGTGTGCACACTCGCTCTAAGATGATCATTAGTAAAGAGAATTTGATCACTTATTTATTGTCTTACTATGAATATATCCTGCAGTTTAATGTTCAAAGAGATGAACTTGCTATATAAATTCTCACATTGAGCTACATTCAGCTTGTGTTATTTAGGATGGAGCTCCTGTTGAATGTATGTTTCCTCCTGTAGATCCTGATCGGTGAGTGTGCAGCATTTTTCTCAAAGCCCGAGTGTCCACAGGAGAAAACCATTGTCACTGCAGACTGCTGTTTTTTCAGCCCCATGCTGCGCCGCATCGTCCGATTCCTGGGTAAAAAAAAACACGTGCTGCTTTACATATTCATGAGATGGATTTTCAGTCCTTGTGATTGGTGTGTACTGTGTACTCCCTCCTGCTATCCCTCCCTCCCACCTTCTCTTCCATCCATTCAGGCATTTACTCCTTTGGCCTCTTTGTCACCACCATCTTTGCAAACGCAGGACAGGTGGTGACAGGAAGTCAGACGCCTCACTTCCTGTCTGTGTGCCGTCCGAACTACACAGCGCTGGGCTGCCGCTCTCCGCTTCAGTACATCAGTGAGAAAAGGGCGTGTCGTGGGAATCCCTCCATCATCACATCTGCCCGCAAATCTTTCCCCTCTAAAGACGCCGCCCTGAGCACCTACTGTGCCGTGTACACCGCTGTGAGACATTACCCACAATGCACCACTACACATACTGTAACAATACACACCTACAACACCTTCTAGAGAAACCCAACTTAAGGTTAAACAAATAGCCCAATATTACACATGATAAGACTCGAGCCTCTCGGCAGCTGGATACCTGTACCTGTGGTCACTGCTCTGGGTGTAGCGCCACATCACGGATATGTTCACCTGTAAGAAGGGAAAGGATTTAGTTGTATTAGTTGTAGTGAATTCTGTAGTGATTACTGTAGTGAATACTGTAGTGATTACTGTAGTGATTACTGTAGTGAATACTGTAGTGATTACTGTAGTGAATACTGTAGTGATTACTGTAAGTGAATACTGTAGTGATTACTGTAGTGATTACTGTAGTGAATACTGTAGTGATTACTGTAGTGAATACTGTAGTGATTACTGTAGTGAATACTGTAGTGAATACTGTAGTAATTACTGTAGTGAATACTGTAGTGATTACTGTAGTGAATACTGTAGTGATTACTGTAAGTGAATACTGTAATGAATACTGTAGTGATTACTGTAAGTGAATACTGTAGTGAATACTGTAGTGATTACTGTAGTGATTACTGTAAGTGAATACTGTAGTGATTACTGTAGTGAATACTGTAGTGATTACTGTAGTGAATATTGTAGTGAATACTGTAGTGATTACTGTAGTGATTACTGTAGTGAAAACTGTAGTGATTACTGTAGTGAATATTGTAGTGAATACTGTAGTAATTACTGTAGTGAATACTGTAGTGATTACTGTGTAACTGTCTGACCTTGTTGAAAGATTACACAAGGTGGTATTCAGGTTTTTTTCCTCTCTGTATACATTTTTTTCAAAGATGTACATCACTTTGGCGTGTAAGACTAAAGGTACGCGGTTAGCCACACCCATTCTAAGCCTCGGAGTCATCTCATTGGCTGTCATGGTGGGTGTGGTTAGAGTGGCAGAGTACCGAAACCACTGGTCTGATATTCTAGCAGGTTTCATCACAGGGGGCGCCATCGCTATGTTTCTGGTAAGGAAGCAGCTCAGCTGGAGTTACTGCAGTGTTTTAACTATTAACTACAGTTCAGCATAATGGTAGATATAAGGATATACCACATTAATGTTCTCTCTCTCTCTCTCTCTCTCTCTCTCTGCAGGTTACATGTGTGATTAATAATTTCCAACAGAAGTTGCCCCCTGCACCTCTGCCTGTCCCACTCCCTCAACCTCCACCTCCATTTGAACTGCCCCCTATCACCATGCCTGGTGTAGAGAGTCCACTCGAAAAGTTAAGTGACCTTCAGGTAAGGGGGGTGTAGTGGTGGTGGGGGTAAGTGTAACAAGAGGGGTGAGTGTAGTGATGTGGGGGTGAGTGTAGTGATGGTGGGGGTGAGTGTAGTGATGGTGGGGGTGGGTGTAGTGATGGTGGGGGTGAGTGTAGTGATGGTGGGGGTGGGTGTAGTGATGGTGGGGGTGAGTGTAGTGATGGTGGGGGTGAGTGTAGTGATGGTGGGGGTGGGTGTAGTGATGGTGGGGGTGAGTGTAGTGATGGTGGGGGTGGGTGTAGTGATGGTGGGGGTGAGTGTAGTGATGGTGGGGGTGGGTGTAGTGATGGTGGGGGTGAGTGTAGTGATGGTGGGGGTGAGTGTAGTGATGGTGGGGGTGGGTGTAGTGATGGTGGGGGTGAGTGTAGTGATGGTGGGAGTGAGTGTAGTGATGGTGGGGGTGAGTGTAGTGATGGTGGGGGTGGGTGTAGTGATGGTGGGGGTGAGTGTAGTGATGGTGGGGGTGGGTGTAGTGATGGTGGGGGTGAGTGTAGTGATGGTGGGGGTGAGTGTAGTGATGGTGGGGGTGAGTGTAGTGATGGTG
This sequence comes from Tachysurus vachellii, assembly GCF_030014155.1. Lineage (NCBI taxonomy): Eukaryota > Metazoa > Chordata > Actinopteri > Siluriformes > Bagridae > Tachysurus > Tachysurus vachellii. Next base: position 33,056,688 of record NC_083463.1, on the reverse strand, counting down.
GGGGTGGGTGTAGTGATGGTGGGGGTGAGTGTAGTGATGGTGGGGGTGGGTGTAGTGATGGTGGGGGTGAGTGTAGTGATGGTGGGGGTGGGTGTAGTGATGGTGGGGGTGGGTGTAGTGATAGTGGGGGTGAGTGTAGTGATGGTGGGGGTGGGTGTAGTGATGGTGGGGGTGTGTGTAGTGATGGTGGGGGTGAGTGTAGTGATGGTGGGGGTGAGTGTAGTGATGGTGGGGGTGGGTGTAGTGTTGGTGGGGGTGTGTGTAGTGTTGGTGGGGGTGTGTGTAGTGATAGTGGGGGTGAGTGTAGTGATGGTGGGGGTGGGTGTAGTGATGGTGGGGGTGGGTGTAGTGATAGTGGGGGTGAGTGTAGTGATGGTGGGGGTGGGTGTAGTGATGGTGGGGGTGAGTGTAGTGATGGTGGGGGTGAGTGTAGTGATGGTGGGGGTGGGTGTAGTGATGGTGGGGGTGAGTGTAGTGATGGTGGGGGTGGGTGTAGTGATGGTGGGGGTGAGTGTAGTGATGGTGGGGGTGGGTGTAGTGATGGTGGGGGTGTGTGTAGTGATGGTGGGGGTGAGTGTAGTGATGGTGGGGGTGGGTGTAGTGATGGTGGGGGTGAGTGTAGTGATGGTGGGAGTGAGTGTAGTGATGGTGGGGGTGAGTGTAGTGATGGTGGGGTTTTGTGTAGTGATGGTGGGGGTGAGTGTAGTGATGGTGGGGGTGGGTGTAGTGATGGTGGGGGTGAGTGTAGTGATGGTGGGGGTGAGTGTAGTGATGGTGGGGGTGAGTGTAGTGATGGTGGGGGTGGGTGTAGTGATGGTGGGGGTGAGTGTAGTGATGGTGGGGGTGGGTGTAGTGATAGTGGGGGTGAGTGTAGTGATGGTGGGGGTGGGTGTAGTGATGGTGGGGGTGGGTGTAGTGATAGTGGGGGTGAGTGTAGTGATGGTGGGGGTGGGTGTAGTGATGGTGGGGGTGGGTGTAGTGATGGTGGGGGTGCCCCGCCCTTCTTGCCCAATTTATAGTCACATAATAGTCACATAATCATTGTAAGATAAATTATTTATGTTATAACATCTCTCTCTCTCTCTCTCTCTCCCTCTGTCTCTCTGTCTCTCTCACACTCTCTCTCTCTCTCTCTCTCTCTCTCTCTGTCTCTCTCTCTCTCACTGTCTCTCTCTCTCTCTCTCTCTCTCTCTCTCTCTCTCTCTCTCTCTCTCTCTCTCTCTCTCTCTCTCACTGTCTCTCTCTCTCTCTGTCTCTCTCTCTCTCTCTCTCTCTCTCTCTCTCTCTCTCTGTCTCTCTCTGTCTCTCTCTCTCTCTCTCTCTCTCTCTCTCTCTGTCTCTCTCTCTCTCTCTCTCTCACTGTCTCTCTCTCTCTCTGTCTGTCTCTCTCTCTCTCTCTCTCTCTCTCTCTCTCTCTCTCTCTCTCTCTCTCTCTCTCTCTCTCTCTGCCTGTGTAGGATTCAGGCACTTCGTTCTCAGGTGTCACATGATGATCGGCGTTATTTACTCTCCGCCCCTCCTGATGTTCTTGTTCAATCCCGTCGCCCCCTTACCAGTGCAGTGTAAACCTCCACCCACCTATTACTCTATCTGTACAAAGCTCTGCCCAGTCCTCACCTCCTCATATCATATTCACGCATATCATCACTTTAAAATCAATTACTAGTGCCCTCACTGAGTTTTACACACTAGTGCATTAAAGTGGCCTAGTTCACTACAGAGTACTAGATTAGAGACGGACCCTCACACTGAAATCATACAATCAAGTGTACGTATCATTTATAAACTACTGAACTGCTGCATGCCATAAATCTTGTGACAAGATTTACTCAACCAAGGGGAAGTGGACAAGAGGAAGTGGACAAGAGGAAGTGGACAAGAGGAAGTGGACAAGCATAGAATAGAATAGAACGGGGCATAGAAGCCTTTATTATCGCCACATATACAGTACAGCACAGTGGAATTCTTTTCGTCACATACCCCAACTGAGGAGGTTGGACAAGAGAAATTGGACAAGGGGACGTGGACAAGAGAATGTAGCTGTTGCCAATCACAGTTACATAACTGTAGATATTTTTTCTCTTTGTTCCATTTAATCCAGTTTGTAAACATTTAGTGTTCCTTTGATCCTCGAACAATGACTCTGTCACATTTTTGTGAACTCTGTTGTTAAAAAGCTTTTATAGTTAATTAAAGCACAAGTAATAAATTCACTTTATTTTAACAATCTATAATGTAAAATTAAGACTAATAAAAAACATTTTTATAAACTAAAGGAAATATATAAAAATGGAAATTACATTAAAAAAATAATATCAGGAATTCATATATAAAAATATTTACTTTTTTAGTGAATAAAAATTTATTGTTTTCTTTCTTGTTTTCGCTGATAAACTGCAGAAATATTAAATAAACCTGAAATATATATATATATATTTTATACAAAACTATATCAGATCACTAATACTGAACTTCATGACATGTGCATTTGTGTTCTTGATATTAAAAGAAAAATGTGATGTCTAAAAAGATATCAGGGCTAAAAATACACTCTGTGTCATCACCTGAAATAAATCATAGTAAATTAAGAAAAACGTAATTACTACTTAATTTAAAACTAAAGTAAAATGTAAAAATATATGAAGTAAAAATAAAATGTTGAGGAAAAAATTTTTTATTTTGTTTTATTTATTCTAAAAACAAAACTGATTTAAAAAAAACTAAAACACCAAGCAGAATTAAATAAGTAATAAAGAGAAAATTTCTAATAATCATCTGGTGTAACATAACAGTACTGTTCGTGTGAGAGGCCAAATAAATAATAATAAATAATTAGAATGTCTAGAATATAATGTAGAATGTAAAAGACTAATGTAAAGGCTGAAATCTGTAAAATGTAACTATCATTTTGTCCTTATTTAATATTTAATAAATAGACTACAGAATGCATACAGAATATAATGAAACCCAGAGCAGTTTTATATGGACTGTAAAGTTGGTCCTTCATGTCACTAATTGTACCTAGAGATATTTTAATATGTCGATATTGTTCATTTTTATTCTCCCACTGTGGTGTCACATATTGTAATGTGAAATATTTTTGTGACATAATTCTGTGTGTGCTTTATTGGAACTGTAATAAACATCATGTTACAGGTCATGATTTTGTAAATGTTGAATATACAAATAAATAATTTATACACAGTGTGGAAATTTGGGCAATTTTATAGCAATTATAAACCCTCACACAGAGACCACGCCCTCACACATAAACCACCGCTTCACACACACACACTACACCCTCACACAGAGACCACACCCTCACATGTAAACCACCCTTTCACACAGAGACCACACCCCCACACAGAGACCACATCACTACACAGAGACCACATCACTACACAGAGACCACATCCTCACACAGAGACCACCCCCTCACACAGAGACCACACCCTTACACAGAGACCACACCCTTACACAGAGACCACGCCCTCACACATAAACCACCGTTTCACACACACACTACACCCTCACACAGAGACCACACCCTCACTCGTAAACCACCCTTTCACACAGAGACCACTCCCTCACACAGAGACCACACCCTCACACATAAACCACACCCTCACACATAAACCACACCCTCACACATAAACCACCCCCTCACACAGAGACCACACCCTCACACAGAGACCACACCCTCACACATAAACCACACCCTCACACATAAACCACACCCTCACACATAAACCACCCCCTCACACAGAGACCACACCCTCACACATAAACCACCCCCTCACACAGAGACCACATCCTCACACAGAGACCACCCCCTCACACAGAGACCACGCCCTCACACATAAACCACCGTTTCACACACACACTACACCCTCACACAGAGACCACACCCTCACTCGTAAACCACCCTTTCACACAGAGACCACTCCCTCACACATAATCCACACCCTCACACAGAGACCACACCCTCACACATAAACCACACCCTCACACATAAACCACACCCTCACACATAAACCACCCCCTCACACAGAGACCACACCCTCACACAGAGACCACACCCTCACACATAAACCACACCCTCACACATAAACCACCCCCTCACACAGAGACCACACCCTTACACAGAGACCACGCCCTCACACATAACCCACCACTTCACACACACACCACACCTTCACACACACACACCAGGAACTTCATTTCATCAGAAGCCATTTCAGCTCAACTCACCTCATGTTTTGTTGTTTTTTGTTCCCCAGTCTTCATCATTAACACTTTATAAGATTAGCAAGGCTTCTACAGAAAAAACCTCCAATCATACACATTAATATAAATGATTAGGTTAAAGGGGCTCATCAGCACAGAGACAGATGACATGGATGAAGGGATAAGTGAACATGGGGAAGTGTAAATGTTGTAGACAGGATTGTAACACAGCTCTGTTCTCTCTGTCAGTGAGACTCAGGTGTGTGATCATGTGTTGACTCGCCTCTGGCATTTTATGGCGCTTTTATCCTAGACACAGAGAAACCCGACACCTCCAGAGACGCTGAGCCCCCCTTCCACCCCATCGCACCTGCCCCCCTCACCCCATCGCTCCTTTTCCTTTGGGATTTTACCTTGTAAGGGAAAATGTACATGAGAGTACATGGTTTTCTTTCATCCTCCAACACTTACACCTCACTATAAAGAGATGAGATGACCTTTGACCCAGTGAGCTGTAATAATATGTGTTTAAATAAGGCTTCAATTCTGTAAATATTCTATTTGTGTATTAGATCATTTAATAACCTAATGCTGAAATGATGCCATATTAGTTAGTCCATGTTATTTTATTTTATATTATTTTATTTTGTTTTATTTTATAGTCAGCTGTTTATTTTAATTCAGGTAACAGTGTGTAATGTTCTCTGCACTGCAGATGTGTAGTGCAGTAAAGCTTTTTTCACTTACATGGTTATTATAATTAAATTAAACATCTTAAATTTTTATAAACTGCTCCATTAGGGTATTATTTATGTTCTATTAGGTAGTTGGCAATTTCATGTTAGGTCATATGAATCCATTCAGCAGTGAATCAGATACAGGAAAATGATTCAGTAGGTGATCCACTGATACAGCTTTAGTTTTTCCTTTATAACAATCAGTAATTCCTTTAATTGTCCCATTTTAATATTTCATTAATATTACTGTATATAATCAGCTGTCACTCGAACGATCGATGAGCCGTGATCCTGAGTGCCCTGTAATGATGAATAAAGTCCTCCTGACTGATCTAACATTAGATCACATCATATAGAGTATAAGCTACTGAACATAACCTAAAGATTTACACCACTTTTATAATATTAAAGTTTTATTGAAATAAAATTATTGCAACCATCAGTTTGTATTGAGGAACCTAATAAAAAAGATTGCGTCGAATCAGTGAAACAACAACAGTGTGGAAAATCACCACATGACTACAGGTACAGACATATCACTGCATTCCTCTCACACACACACACACACACAGACACACACACACAGACACACACACACAGCCTCTTTATTCCATCTGAGCTGATAGTAATCAGTGATTGCAAAATCCCAAGAAGACTTTTTTTAATACAAATTTGAAAATATAGACAGATAATATTTTAGATAAACTCTACAAATTTACAGCAGACTCTTATCCAAATGTAAGTGACTTACATTTTTTTATTCCAGTTTATTCACCTGAGCAATTAAGGATTAAGGGCCTTGATCGGGGGCCCTGCAGTAGCAACTTGGTGGACCTGGGATTTGAACCAGTGACCTTCTGATCAGTAGTCGAACCACTGAGCTCCCACATCCCACACACACATGCGCACACACACACACACACACCCACACACACACACCCACATACACACACACACATACACACACACACCCACATACACACACACACCCACATACACACACACCCACATACGCACACACACATACACCACACACACACAGGCCTTAGTTTTTAGATGAATTTGATTGAAGTAAATTGACACTGAACAATGTGAAGTTTACTAAATTTTTTCCAGAAATATGTAAAATTCACTGAAATGCTTTTTTGAAGTATGCAATTATTTCATATTTTTTTTTTACAAATGTATTTACATGTAAATTAAACACCGTATAACGGTTTAAAACAAATCTGTGGCTATTGACGCGTTAAATCCAACAGCCAATCAGATTACTTGATCTATAGTCGGACACCAGTGGAGTTTATGAGTGGGCGTGGTTGGATGTTATTAAGTCCCGCCCATCAATCGTGAGGTGGGGAAGAGGAACTGCAGGTAAGGAAGAAGAATTAAAGGGAAGCTGTGGACTTGTGTTTAAACTCATCTCTTCATCACAAGCGCACTTTGGATAGAAGAGTAGTTTCACACACACTGAGGTGAGTTTAACACACACACACACACACACACACACACACACACACACACTCTCTGAGGTGAGTTTAACACACACACACACACACACACACACACACACTCTGAGGTGAGTTTAACACACACACACTCTGAGGTGAGTTTAACACACACACTTCACTGCAGAATTGTTTACTTAGAGCAGTTTTTTTTAGAACTTTATGGTAAAATCTCAAGCTGTCATTTTGTAACGTGTAAGTTGCAGTGTGTAACGTGTAAGTTGCAGTGTGTAACGTGTAAGTTGCAGTGTGTAACGTGTAAGTTGCAGTGTGTAACGTGTAAGTTGCAGTGTGTAACGTGTAAGTTGCAGTGTGTAACGTGTAAGTTGCAGTGTGTAACGTGTAAGTTGCAGTGTGTAACGTGTTAAACACGTTATCATAAAAACACCACTCACCTTGTACCTGCGCGCGAGCACCTGAACTTAATTAGTGCACGCGCTCAGTTTTGCTGTTTCTGCACATGCACAGAGATGTTAGTGTTTTTGTGTGTTTATGTTCACGAAGTGTAAATTCTTCTCATAATCACGTTTGTGCAGGTTGTGTGTAGATTTGTCACTGCAGTGGATCTTGTGTGTGTGTGTATTTGTAGAAGCAGTACGTACATAAAGGTTTATGCTAATTAGCTGACGTCACTGCAAAATGATCCGGATAACGCTCGTTAGTTTACAGGCAGTGTAAAGTGTATAAACAAGTGTGTATGATAAGTGTGTGTGTGTGTGTGTGTTACCATGATGTATTAATGTCAGTGTGTTGTGAAATCGCTGAGAAGCTGAAAGCTTAAAATCTAGGGTTAGTGTCAGCAGCTGCAGTTAGTAACTGCTGCAACAAATTGGAGGAATATTTCTTCTTTTTCAGAAACACACTTCAGATGAACTCATTTCTGTGAGTCAATGTTTGTGTCTGTAACCGGATTCTGCAGCGACAGATTCCAGTGTGTCTGGATTTAAAGTCCCTTTAGTCTGATGGTGTAAAGACACACCCTAGGGTTCAGATCCCTTAGGATACACTTCTCTTTCTCTCTCTCTCTGTCACACACACACACACACACACACACACACACACACACACACTCTCTCTCTCTCTCACACACACACTCACACACACACACACACACACACACACACACTCTCTCTCTCTCTCTCTCTCTCTCTCTCTCTCTCTCTCTCTCTCACACACACACACACACACACACACACACACACACACACACACACACACACGTCTGAACACAGATATTTCATCTGTTTAACTCTTTCTCTCCTGTTCAGCTCACTGACCGGACCGGACTCTTTCCGGCTCTAATGATCAAGCCAAATGCCTAGTGATTATTTAGCATGACTGGTGTTTGTGATGTCAGTATTTTATCACACTAATGTGAAGATGGACTTTTTCTGCTTCAATTAATCCAGTAACCCAAATACTGCGTCTGTAACATTGCTTAAAGACAGGAAGTTTATCCACACGGCTATGTGCACATAACTACTGTAAAGAGTGCAATCGTGTGTGTGTCAACACATTAGCTTAAATTTCATGAAACATCTTCCTGTTTCTGTTACATCCTTATTAGTCAGTATGTCAGCTCTTATTAGTCAGTATGGCTCTGTCTGTAATACTAATTTATCATCTTGTTGCTATCACACACTCATTATAATTAGTTAGTAACTCTTGCACCACATCCTCTGTAACTACACCAGCGTTTAAAGTTTCTGCTGAGAGTTAGTAAAGAAATAAAGTCTGAAATTCAAAATGTTTTGAATTTGGGACACAACCAGAGTGTTTAGTGAATCTAAGCTTCCCTGACACACTTTTTTTTTTTTTTTTTTTTTTTGTCTGGAATGTTTATAATCACCATTTTGTGTGTGTGTGTGTGTGTCCTGGGTGTGGTGTACAATCAGGTAGATTTTTCCCTGTCTGTCTGGTCTTGCCCAGGAATTTTTCACTGGAGTCTAAATTCTTAAGTCCTGCTCTTTTGAGTTAAGACGCAGCCTTTAGATTAGATTAGATTAGATTTAGTCTGTTCTGGAGCTGAGATTGAGAATAATTTATGGACGTTAACGGGGACTTGGACTAACAGTGTGTTTTCCTTTGGTGATGTGTCCCAAATCACATGTTCTACAGTGTGTCTACACTACATCATGTTTAAGGGACCTTTATTTAGAACTTTATTGAGACTCATGATTTTGTATTTATTTTAGGTTACATTATTAAAGTCTAATCTATTTGCTAAATATTTCTGCATAAGAAATAAACAAATAAATAAATAAAGTTCTGAATTTGCTTAATGCTGCAAGATCTCACTCCTAAACATTGCTAATTAATGCTAGCTCATTGCTAGCCACCTTTAGCAACAGTAGGATCAGTGGAAATGTTCACTTTAAAATGAAGTCAGACTCATTGATTTATTACTGACGGAGAAATGAGTTGTTATTAAATCAGACAGACGTGAACGCTACAGAGGTGAAAAAATAAATTGCCATTAAAAATGTGTTAAAGCATTTCTGTTTGCAGTGCACACTTCAGTAGCATGTGGTTTAGGACACGTCTTTGTGTTTTGAGTGAGACTGAATCATCCCTGACTGTCTGTGTCCTCCTCATGTCTACAGCCATCATGTCTGACGCAGAGCGCTACCTGTATGGAGACCGCAGTGCGATCACCGACCCCCTGGCTCAAGCTGACTGGGCCTCCAAAAAGCTTGTCTGGGTTCCGTCTGAGAAACTGGGCTTTGAGTCTGGGTCGGTCAAAGAGGAGACCAAGGACGAGTGCATTGTGGAGCTCACGGACTCCGGAAAAAAGATCAAAGTGAACAAAGATGACATTCAGAAGATGAACCCACCAAAATTCAGTAAGGTGGAGGACATGGCAGAGCTCACCTGCCTCAACGAGGCGTCTGTCCTCCACAACCTCAGAGAGAGATACTACTCCGGCCTCATCTACGTAAATATGCCTTTAATCTCATGCAAATGACATTATTTTGTTAAGTGTCTATAATAAAGAATTTTCCTTTTAAAAAGGTGTGTGTGTGTGTGTGTGTGTGTGTGTGTGTGTGTGTGTCTATAGACGTACTCTGGGCTGTTCTGTGTGGTTATTAACCCATATAAATTCCTGCCCATCTACTCGGAGGAGATTGTCGACATGTACAAGGGAAAGAAGAGACATGAGATGCCTCCACACATCTACGCCATTACAGACACCGCATACCGAAGCATGATGCAGGGTAACACACACACACACACACACACACACACACACACACGACAACTTTAGCACGTGTCTTTATACAGATTTGCTGTCAGAAGTGTTTTATATCCTGATGCTGATATACACAGCTCTGAGAAGACCAGAGTAATGTCACTAAGTTTCTGTTGTATTTCTGTCCACCTGCAGATCGTGAGGATCAGTCCATCCTGTGCACGTGAGAGTTACTTCATCTTCTACATTAAACTAAAGCTGTAAATAACACGGTGTTGGTGTTGTAGAGATGTCTGTCTGCCTGTGTGGAGCGGTGTTGTGTCTCAGCACAGATCTGATTAAATAATAAATATATAATGGCTTAATTAGTAGTTTGTGTTATAAATCTAACACTTGGTATTTTTCTGTGCTTTATTTCTCCTCTCAGAGGTGAATCTGGGGCTGGAAAAACAGAAAACACCAAGAAAGTCATTCAGTATTTGGCGTTCATCGCCTCGTCCACTAAAACCAAGAAGGACGCGGTGAGTCTCCTGCACATGTCTCTTTCTTTTCTTTGGTTTCTGCTCGTGAGATGATTTTAGCAACGTGCCAAATGTGCAAAGACTATTCTGCTGTGAGGAACAGATCAGTGTGTGTTTGTATTCAGAGAATTCCTCATTATTCAGTACTTTTATCTTGTGTTTAAAAGACCCTGATAAAGATTAATCTAGATTACCATTAAATACTCACACTTGGTGTTTAAACTGTTCTTATTTTCTTTCTTTCTCCTCTCTAGACCAGCAGCAGCAGTCTGTCACATGTAAGTTTCTCCTCTCTTCTCTTATCTCCTCTTTTATCCCTTCATTCCTTAGATCTCTTTTTTAGTAACGAGGGTTTTTGTGTGTCCACTAGGGGGAGCTGGAGAAGCAGCTGCTGCAGGCTAACCCCATCCTGGAAGCGTTCGGTAACGCGAAGACGGTGAAAAACGACAATTCGTCACGCTTTGTAAGTCACACATCAGCTTTATGGTCTGTAAATGTTCCAGATTTTATAAAAATGTGAATAAAATTGTTTCTCTCTCTCTCTCTAATCTCCACAGGGGAAGTTCATCAGGATTAACTTTGATGTTAACGGTTACATCGTTGGAGCGAACATTGAGACCTGTATCCTGTTTACTGACTTATTTTACGTTAACAGTAAAAAGGTGGAGATGTGTGTCTCTCTGTGTGTGTGTCTCTGTGTGTGTGTCTCTGTGTGTGTGTCTCTGTGTGTGTGTCTCTGTGTGTGTGTCTCTGTGTGTGTGTCTCTGTGTGTGTGTCTCTGTGTGTGTGTCTCTGTGTGTGTGTCTCTGTGTGTGTGTCTCTGTGTGTGTGTCTCTGTGTGTGTGTCTCTGTGTGTGTGTCTCTGTGTGTGTGTCTCTGTGTGTGTGTCTCTGTGTGTGTGTCTCTGTGTGTGTGTCTCTGTGTGTGTGTCTCTCTGTGTGTGTGTCTCTCGCTCTCTCCCTTAACGAGTGAATCAGACCTTTTGGAGAAGTCTCGTGCTATCAGACAGGCTAAAGAAGAACGCACCTTCCACATCTTCTATTACTTGCTGTCAGGAGCCGGAGACAAACAGCGATGTAACCCTTTTTTTTTCTCTATAACCAAAGATTAGATCAGATCCACATTAGACTGTTTAAAATCACCACAGATTAGACCCAGTTTACACACAACCTTCTAACATTAATGAGCTGCTTTTGTGTCCTTCATCTGACCTTTCTAGATCAGTTCTCATGAGATCAGACTTTAGTCAGTTTGGGCAGCTTAGATGGACAGCTGCTGTAGATTGGACCCTGGAGTCTGTAACTTAAATACACTGTAGTTGTGTGTTAAAGTGAATCAGTTCACTTTATTTAATTGTTCAGTTCCTGTTTGTGGTGATCTTCATTAACACGAGTGTGTGTTGTCTCTTCCCTTTAAGCTGAATTGTGCCTGGAGGATTATGGGAAATATCGCTTCTTGTCCAATGGGAAGGTGTCGATTGCAGGGCAGCAGGACCGAGATCTTTACAGCGAGACCATGGACTCCTTCAGGATCATGAGCATCCCTGAGGATGAGCAGACAGGTCTCTCACACACACACACACACACACACACACACACACACACACACAGGTGCACACTAATATGTTCTAGTTTTATTACTGATTGTGATGGATGTGAAGGTGAGACTGAGAGATTGATTGGAAGGTGATGGAGAGATGATCAGTTAGATGTATGACCTGGAATAGGGACTGATGTTTGTTCTCTCTCTCCCCACCCCCCGCCCCCAGGTTTGCTGAAGGTGGTGTCTGCAGTTCTTCATTTGGGAAACGTCATCTTTAAGAAGGAGCGTAACTCTGATCAGGCCTCCATGCCTGATGACACGGGTAACACACATCTCTCAGATGTTTCAGTTCACCTGTTGTTTCTGTAGCTCTGATCACTGACCTCACTTTTCTATCTTCTCTCTCAGCTGCACAGAAAGTTTGCCACCTGCTGGGTATGAATGTGACAGACTTTGTGCGCGCCATCCTCTCTCCCAGGATCAAAGTGGGCCGTGATTACGTGCAGAAAGCGCAGACGCAGGAACAGGCAGAGTTTGCCATCGAAGCTTTAGCCAAAGCCATGTATGAACGATTGTTCCGTTGGCTGGTGGCACGGATTAATAAAGCTCTGGACAAAACCAAACGTCAGGGAGCCTCCTTCATCGGCATCTTGGACATCGCTGGCTTTGAGATCTTTGAGGTAACTGTGTTCTTGTCCTGCAGCGTTAAGTATATTAACTTATAACATCTGATACAGGACAAAATAAAATCTCATGTTCATCATCATGGCTCTCTCTCTCTCTCTCTCTCTCTCTCCCTCTCTCCCTCTCTCAGTTAAACTCGTTTGAGCAGCTGTGTATTAATTACACTAACGAGAAGCTGCAGCAGCTCTTCAACCACACCATGTTCATCCTGGAGCAGGAGGAGTATCAGCGCGAGGGCATCGACTGGAGCTTCATCGACTTTGGTCTCGACCTGCAGCCCTGCATCGACCTCATCGAGAGACCTGTGAGTCCAGAGTTACATTTATTTTTATAAAACTCTGACTTGCTCTCCAGTGAGACTCGCGCTGAACATAGTGTCTAATGCTTTTCTACATGAATGTTTTTGACCTCCTCCTTCAGGCGAATCCTCCAGGTGTTCTTGCTCTGCTGGATGAGGAGTGCTGGTTCCCCAAAGCCACAGATAAGACCTTTGTGGACAAGCTGGTGCAGGAGCAGGGGAACCATCCCAAATTTCAGAAACCAAAGAAGCTCAAAGATGATGCTGACTTCTGCATTATACACTATGCTGGCAAGGTAAAGATGGAGGGAATTAGATGGTTGGATGGATTTGGTTCAAGGTATAGAATGATGGGTTGGTGGTTTGAGTTAGATCTTCGGATAAGTGGCTTCTCTCTCACTCACTCACTCACTCACTCACTCACTCACTCACTCTCCAGGTGGATTATAAAGCAGTCGAGTGGTTGATGAAGAACATGGACCCTCTGAATGATAACGTAACAATGATGCTCAATCAATCATCGGACAAAATTGTGTCTGAACTCTGGAAAGATGGTGAGACTTTTTTTTTTTTTAAGCTGATTGTGTGTATTGAACTTTTCACTCTTTCACACTTGAGAGAAGGAGCACAGACCTTGTGAGCTCAGCTTACCTGCATTCTTCTCCTCTTAGTGGACAGAATTGTAGGTCTGGATAAAGTCGCAGGAATGTCCGAGTCGGCACACGGAGCATTTAAAACCCGTAAAGGAATGTTTAGGACCGTCGGACAGCTTTACAAAGAACAGCTCGCCAATCTCATGACCACGCTGAGGAACACCAACCCTAACTTTGTCCGCTGCATCATCCCCAACCACGAGAAGAAGGTACGAGTTAAACACACAACCTACAGGCTGATGTCTCAGTGATGGGGTTTGATCAGTCAAAACCCTGAGAAGAAAAGTGATGATTATCTGAACTCCACACACACACACACACACACACACACACACACCTTCTCACACACTTATTTATTTAATTGTTTTTGCACAGGCTGGTAAACTGGAACCTCACCTGGTTCTGGAGCAGCTCAGGTGTAACGGTGTGTTGGAGGGAATCAGGATCTGCAGACAGGGTTTTCCCAACCGCATCATCTTTCAGGAGTTCAGACAGAGGTACACACACACACACACACACACACACACACACACACACACACACACACACACACACACACACACAGTAGTTCACACAATGGTTTTTCATTGTTGTATTTTGTATTTACTTAGATATGAGCTGCTGACTCCCAATGCGATACCTAAAGGTTTCATGGATGGTAAACAGGCCTGTGTGCTGATGGTAGGTTTCAGTAAATAAAGTCGTCTTTGTGTGTGTGTGTGTGTGTGTCAACGTCTAGACCAGTGTACGTTTTATACTTAATATTTTGCTCTTCTCCCTCAGATTAAAGCTCTGGAATTGGACTCTAATCTATACAGGATCGGACAAAGTAAAGTGTTTTTCCGTGCTGGAGTTCTAGCTCACCTTGAGGAGGAGCGTGACATCAAAATCACGGATGTCATCCTCAAGTTCCAGGCCTGGTGTCGCGGCTACGTCGCCCGCAAGTAAGAGTTTATTTTACTGCATGATTTAATTTTTAGCATTATTTATTGTTAAGTATTACAGACCATAATACTACTGTGGAGGCTAATGGTGTGTGTGTGTGTTTAGGGCATTTGCTAAGCGTCAGCAGCAGCTCACAGCGATGCGAGTGATCCAGAGGAACTGTGCTGCTTATCTGAAGCTCAGGAACTGGCAGTGGTGGAGACTCTTCACTAAGGTCAACTTCTATACACACCTGTACACACGTGTGTGTGTGTGTGTGTACAGACTAGTGACCAGAAGGTCCCTGGGGTGCCAGAGTGCTTCTTATTCTTATTTTCTTTGTCTATGAATCCTCTGTAGTTAGAACCGTGTGTGTGTGTGTGTGTGTGTGTGCAGGTGAAGCCTCTGCTCCAGGTGACCAGTCATGAGGGGGAAATGCAGGCAAAAGAGGAGGAGCTGGAGAAAGTGAAGGAAAAACAGCAGCAGTTTGAACTACAGTTACGAGACCATGAGATCAAACAGCAACAGGTAAAAACACACTTGTATTCATTGTGTGTGTGTGTGTGTGTGTGTGTGTGTGGCTTCCTGTTCCCACTGTTTGTTCCATTTCTGTGTCCCTCAGCTCAACATGGAGAAACAGGCTCTTCAGGAGCAGCTGCAGGCGGAGATGGATCTGTGTGCTGAGGCGGAGGAGATGAGATCTCGCCTGGCGGCTCGGCAGCAGGAGCTGGAGGAGATCTTACACGACCTGGAGAACCGTGTGGAGGAGGAGGAGGAACGTGTCACTCACCTGCAGAATGAGAAAAAGAAGATGCAGCAGAACATTGCGGTGAGCTGGAGATCAGGTTTGGGAGACTGGTGGCTGTGCTTGTTCTGTGATGGTGGATATCTAAGGAACCTTCTGTGTCTTTATCTGAAGTTTGAAGAACAAAATTTGGGAGAATGTTTAAGGAATAAATCATGATAATGACCATAACAGTGAGTTTGGTGGGTTGTGTCAGGATTTGGAGCAGCAGCTGGATGAAGAGGAAGCAGCACGGCAGAAACTGCAGCTGGAGAAAGTGACCACAGACTCCAAGCTGAAGAAGATGGAGGAGGACATCATGGTGCTGGATGACCAGAACACCAAACTCAACAAGGTTCTCCAATTATGATAATGATAATGTGAATTCTGAATGTGTTTAAGTGAAACCTAAAATACATTGTGAAGACATGATAGATACACACACACACACAGGCATGTGCATACAGAGGTTTCAGTCAACGTGTGAACGTTGTTGGTGTTGAAGATGGTCAGTAAAGCTGGACTGCTTTGTAATGGTGTGTGTGTGCAGGAGAAGAAGCAGCTGGAGGACAGGGTCTCAGAGTACAGCACTAACCTGGCTGAGGAGGAGGAGAAATCTAAGAGTTTACAGAAACTCAAAAACAAACATGAGGCCATGATCTCAGACCTTGAGGGTGAGATGGCTGACCACCAATCAGTTTAATCTCACTGGAATAAAATGGGATTACTTACGTGTGTGTCCGTGTGTGTCCGTGTGTGTCCGTGTGTGTCCGTGTGTGTCCGTGTGTGTCCGTGTGTGTCCGTGTGTGTCCGTGTGTGTCCGTAGAGCGTCTGAAGAAGGAAGAAAAGACTCGACAGGAACTGGAGAAGAACCGAAGGAAGTTGGAAAGTGACTCCACAGAGCTCAATGACCACATCGCTGATCTTCAGGCTCAGATCGCAGAACTTCGGGCGCAGCTCGCCAAAAAAGAGGAGGAGCTACAGGCTGCACTGGCCAGGTGAAGTGACTCCTGATTGGCTGCTTTACTTTTGAAGACATTTAGTTTGTATTCCTATTTTAATTTAGGACTTGTAGTTTTGTTCTTGTCCTTTTTATTCAGCTAGTTAGCTAAGCGAGTCTCCTCCTGTTGTGTACTGTGTCGCCCCCTACAGGATAGAGCAAGAAACGTCCCTGAAAAACGCAGCACAGAAAAGAGTGAGAGAGCTGGAAGCTCAGGTTACAGAACTACAGGAGGATCTGGAGCTGGAGAGAGCAGCGAGAAATAAAGCTGAAAAACAGAGACGGGATCTCGGTGAGGAACTGGAGGCACTGAAGAGTGAACTGGAGGACACGCTGGACTCGACCGCCGCTCAGCAGGAGCTCAGGTACAGAGACACTAATCACTGCATCTATAGTGAGTGAAACAGTTCCCACCTGTAAACCTGCTGTAAAATACACACTGTATAGGGGATTAGTGTGTGTGTGTGTGTGTGTGTGTGTGTGTGTGTGTGTGTGTGTGTGTGTGTGTGTGTGTGTGTGTGTGTGTGTGTGTGTGTGTGTGTGTGTGTGTGTGTGTGTGTGTGTGTGTGTGTGTGTGTGTGTGTGTGTGTGTGTGTGTGTGTGTGTGTGTGTGTGTGTGTGTGTGTGTGTGTGTGTGTGTGTGTGTGTGTGTGTGTGTGTGTGTGTGTGTGTGTGTGTGTGTGTGTGTGTGTGTGTGTGTGTGTGTGTGTGTGTGTGTGTGTGTGTGTGTGTGTGCTGACACAGAGCTAAACGTGAATCTGAGGTGGCTCAGTTGAAGAAAACTCTGGAGGAAGAAGCTCAGAGTCACGAGCAGCTTCTCACTGAAATGCGGCAAAAACACACACAGGCTTTTGAAGAGCTCAATGAACAACTGGAACAGGCCAAGAGGGTAACGCTCACACACACACACACACACACACTCGCTCGCTCACACACACGCTCATCTTGACGGTGATCATGTCGGTTTCTCTCTCTCGGTCCTTTAGAACAAGGTGCTGGTGGAGAAATCTAAACACACCCTGGAGAGTGAACACAGTGAGCTGCAGATCGAGCTCCAGTCCGTCACTCAGAGTAAAAACGATTCTGAGCATCGCAGGAAAAAAGCAGAAGCTCAGCTGCAGGAACTTCAACTGAAATATAATGAGAGTGAGAAGCAGAAGAAGGACATGGCAGAAAAAATGAGCAAAATGCAGGTCATTAATAGGAGCCTGTGATGAAGAATGTTGTAATTCTAACTGGGACTTTAACAAGGTTTAACTTGTGATCTGTGTTCAGGTGGAGCTGGAGAGTCTGAGCTGTACTGTGTCTGATGTGGAGAGTAAATACATCAAAGCAGCTAAAGACAGTTCATCTGTGGAGTCTCAGCTTCAGGACACACAGGTCACACACACGCACATGGGGGTCACTCACTCACACACAGGTCACACACACACACATACACACAGGTCTCACACACACACACGGGGGTCACTCACTCACACACAGGTCACACACACACATGGGGGTCACTCACACACACACACACACACACACACACACACACGGGGTCACTCACTCACACACAGGTCACACACACACACACAGGTCACACACACACGGGTCACTCACACACGTGTGTCTCACACACACACACACATGGGGGTCACTCACTCACACACAGGTCACACACACACACATGGGGATCACTCACTCACACACAGGTCACACACACACATGGGGGTCACACACACACACATGGGGGTCACTCACTCTCACACAGGTCACACACACACATGGGGGTCACACACACACACACGGGGGTCACTCACTCACACACAGGTCACACACACACACACACACACGGGGGTCACTCACTCACACACAGGTCACACACACACACGGGGGTCACTCACGCACACACACAGGTCACACACACTAAACCTGAAAATCAGATTATTAATGTTACTTTTCCATCTGTATAACAATAATAATGAAAGTTGTATCTGTGATTCTGATGGACTGTGAAGTGAAATTCTGGAGGAAATAAAACATTTGATTAAATACATTTTTTTTTTTTAATCTTTATTTTTTTAGGGTTTGCTCCAGGAGGAGACGCGTCAGAAACTGTCTCTCAGCTCAAGGCTGCGTCAGTTCGAGGATGAACAGAACAGACTGAAGGAACTTCTGGAGGAGGAAGAGGAGGGAAGGAAGAGTGTAGAGAAACAGCTTCACTCCTCTCAGACACAGGTGATGTTTCAGTCCTGACTATAATCACACTCCTAACTTCCAGCTGGTCTTCATCTCACTGCCGTGTGTGTGTGTGGGGGGTGTATTTATTTATTTATTTATTTATTGATTTATTTTCTTAAATAAAGTTATCAGAGTTGAGGAAGAAGATGGAACAGGAAGCAGTGAATCTGGAGACTTCAGAAGAAGGGAAGAGGAAGCTGCAGAGAGAGATGGAGAACCTGAACCAGCGTCTGGAGGAGAAGTCCTTAGCCTATGACAAGCTGGAAAAGACGAAGGTGCGTCTACAGCAGGAGCTTGATGACCTTCTGGTGGGTCAGGGTCACCTGCGGCAGATCGTCCAGGAACTTGAGAGGAAGCAGAAAAAATTTGACCAGGTATGGAACATGTTATAAACTTTGTTCTAATAAACTTTGTTGTCTTTTCTCTGTCTGACAGTCTGTTCAGATGCTTAGAGTGTGTGTGTATGTGTGTGTATAGATGCTAGCCGAGGAGAAGAGTATATCTGCCCGTTACAGTGAGGATCGAGACCGAGCTGAAGCTGAAGCTCGTGAAAAGGAGACGAAGGCTCTGACTTTGACTCGGGAGCTGGAGGCTCTACAGGGGCAGCGTAATGAACTGGAACGAGCCAATAAACTCCTCAAAAGTGAGATGGAGGACCTCGTGTCTTCTAAAGACGACGTCGGCAAAAGTGTACGTACGACGTGTAGCGTTTTATAAACACTCATTCCTGTAAAATGTTTACACCTGCTTGTGTTCCTCCACCCAGTGGTTCTGGAAGCGTTCTCCTCTCAGCTCCTTCATCCAGCTGACGTTCCTGTGTGATTATATTGAAAGCAGGTTGTTTAAACGTTTGTAGGATTGATGTGGAATTATAAAGATTTTGGATAAGATCAAAGGTCACAGTTTTCCTGCATGAACTTTACTACAGATCTGAAATGACTCCCATTACTCGTGCCCTAGTGCATCGTTTGTGTTTGTGAGCTCTGGTCTCTACATGTTAGTGATCTAAATCTGATTTATGATGAATTCTCAGTGTCTCATGTTCTTTACTCCAACATGAAAATAAGACCTTAGAAGGAGAGAAGAGTAAAGAATATTTGTGTGTTCAGGTCCATGAGCTGGAGCGTGCTAAGCGAGCGATGGAGCAGCAGTTGGAAGAGATGAAGCTGCAGGTGGAGGAGATGGAGGATGAGCTGCAGCTGACTGAAGATGCAAAGCTGCGCTTGGAGGTGAACCTGCAGGCCATGAAGGCACAGTTTGACCGAGACCTGCAAGGACGAGATGAGCTTGGAGAGGAGAAGAGGAAACAGCTGATGAAACAGGTGAGGAGATGACCGGAGATCCATCTGCTTGTTCCCACAAGTCACATGATCACACAAGATAGAAGGAAAGTGTTTTATAAACGTGTGTGTGTGTGTGTCTGTCTCTCAAGGTGCATGAGATGGAAATGGAGCTGGAGAATGAAAAGAAGCAGAGATCTCTGGCTATAGCAGCGAGGAAGAAGCTGGAGCTCGACCTGTCTGACCTGGAAGCACAAATTGACCAGGCCATTAAAGCTCGAGATGAAGCACTGAGACAGCTGAAGAAACTACAAGTAACACACACACACACACAACATCCACATTCAGTCACTAAAGCGCTCCTATGGCCCACACTTCCTACAAAGTCCTCCAATTGTGTGTGTGTGTGTGTGTGTGTGTGTGTGTGTGTGTGTGTGTGTGTGTGTGTGTGTGTGTGTGTGTGTGTGTGTGTGTGTGTGTGTGTGTGTGTGTGTGTGTAGGCCCAGTTGAAGGATCAGTTGCGTGATGTGGATGACCTGAGAGCAGCAAGAGATGCAGCACTGAACAGTGCTAAAGAGAACGAGCGCAAACTCAAGAGTCTGGAGGCTGAAAACATGCAGTTACATGAGGTTGGTTTGTCTCGCTGTCCTCTGGGCCTCGCTGTCCTCTGGGCCTCGCTGTCCTCTGGGCCTCACTGTCCTCTGGGCCTCGCTGTCTCTGTATCCTGATGTTTGTCATTCTTCTGTTTCTTGTTCTGTCTACTTTGCCATCTGTTTTTCTTCCTCTCTCTCTTTTGACATCTCACTGTTTCACTCTTCATCGTCCCATCCATCTTTCTGTCTCTCTTTGCCTCACTGTCTCTGTCTGTCTCTCTTTGCCTCACTGTCTGTCTGTTTGATACAATAATTTTTTTTACTTGTCATGTTTGGTTTTGGCGAGAGACGTTCTGTCTCATTCTCTTTTGTTCTCTCTCGGTGCATTGTGTGTGTGTGTGGGGGGGGGGGTGTGGAGGTGTGTGAGAGGGTGACAGTTTGTGAAACCTGCAGTTTTCTTTTTTTTTTTTTTTTCCTGTCTATATTCCATCTTATTTTGATCTGTTAAAAGCTTTTCACTTTGCTGCCGTCTGATGAGCGTTTCCGTCTCCTGATGACAGAACCTGAGACACTCAGGAGTTTCTTCCCCCAGGCCTTCAGGCTCCTAAACTCATGATCAGTCTCTTAACATCTTCATGTCTCCACTTAATACTCACGTTATCAGTAAGATGTTCCTCACTCACTACCTCACATTGACACACTGACACACTGTAAGTGTCGACCTGTTTACACACTTGCCTGTTGTCCATGGTGCAGACGTGACTCACGTGTCACTGCTGGTTATATACTGTGTGTGTGTGTGTGTGTGTGTGTGTGTATGTGAGAGATATTTATATATATATATATATATATATTACAAACTTCCTAATAATGTAGTGTGGTGTGATGTAGACTGAGATTTGGTGTATTAATCATACGAGTTTCATGAAGATGAGTTGGTGCTTAACTTCTTGGGGGGGGGGGGAAGAGTGTGTGTGTTTTTATGCAACTTGTAGTATTTACTGATTTTTTTTTTTTTATTAATTCTTTCCATATTTATGGTAAAATAGAATATCTGTTCACTGAATGTTATAATAAAGGCAAGGTGTTAAACCTGTCTGTCTGTCTGTCTGTCTGTCTGTCTGTCTGTCTGTCTGTAGGATCTGTCTGCAGCTGATCGCAGTAAGAAGCAGATTCAGCAGGAGAGAGATGATCTGCATGATGAAGTGACCAGCTGTAACTCCAAGATGTAAATCAGCCTTTAATTTCACTTAAGAGGAACAATATATTTAATCTAATTTTATTCTGTAAACTTTTTTTTTATCTTTGAAATTTTTATGGCTTTTTTACGTGTGTGTGTGTGTGTGTGTGTGTGTGTGTGTGTGTGTGTGAGGTCTGTGATGAATGACGAGAAGCGGAAGTTGGAGGCTCGTATCGCTCAGCTGGAGGAGGAGCTTGATGAGGAACAGTGCAGCATAGAACTTGTTAATGACCAACTGAAGAAAGCAAACACACAGGTACACACACACACAGGTACACACACACACAGGTACACACACACACAGGTACACACACACACACACACACACACACAGGTCTGTTGGTCTGGATTTAATAAACAGGTCTTCATTTCTTAGCCCTGCAGTTTTTGGTATATCCTTTTGTTGTCGAATGCTGCAGTTAGTGTGTGTGTGTGTGTGTGTGTGTTTAGGTGGACACACTGAGCACAGAACTAGCAGGCGAGCGTAGCGCGTCTCAGAAGAGTGAGACGGCTCGACAGCAGCTGGAGAGACAGAATAAGGACCTGAAGGCCAAACTGCAGGAGCTTGAAGGCTCCATCAAGTCCAAGTTCAAGTCCAGTATCGCAGCTCTGGAGGCCAAAATCCTACAGCTGGAGGAACAGCTGGAGCAGGAGAACAAGTATAACACACAAACACGTTACGCAACAATAGTGTATTAATAAGTGTATTAACTGTGTGTGTGTGTGTGTGTGTGTGTCAGGGATAAACAGCAGACTTCTAAGGTGGTGCGGCGTACAGAGAAGAGACTGAAGGAGGTTCTGCTGCAAGTGGAGGACGAGAAACGCAACAGTGAGCAGTTTAAAGACCAGGTGACGATAACCTCAGAGTCAAAGTGAACTTTTTCACACACTGTAACTTGGATGAATGAAGTTTCTCCAAAGCGCCAAAGTGCAGATCTAAACACCAAATAAAGCACCTCACACACACTGTAATCAACTACACACCAGTACACACATCAGCTCAGTGAAAGTCTGATTATTGACTCTCACACACACTCACACACACACACGGACATGAGAGAAATATTGCATGTCCGTTCACAATGAGTGTGTGGTTTGTCTGCACAGAACACTGTTCCACATCGATGGTCAATCAGGAACAGTAGGATTCAGCTTTGTCTCTGAAAATAAACCTCACCTGATGTTCGGTGTTTAAATCCGATCTCAGTCCACTTTGTTCTCCAAAGAGCTGACATTAGACAGTAAGAGAGGGAAGCGTAGGACTGTACAGGTTAGCATTTAGCCTTGCTCTGTTACGTGTGTACCGTGTTTGTGGTCTCACACATTGCTTGTGTCACTTCCTATGATGGTCTGTGATGGAAGGAAAATCTGCTGCTGTCTCGGCCCCTGAATCTCGCCCGTATAAAATCTGCAGTTCAGAGGTTTTGGTGAACAGCTGGATAAGTCACCGGAAATGTCGTCTGTCTAAAGACTGAGTAATGAACGTTAGAGACCAGTGTTGTATTTGAGTGAGATGGATTAATCACTAATGCCAGTTACAGCAGGGACGGTGATTAATCACTTCTGAGACTCAAACTGATTCCTCTACACTTTTCTCCTGTAACGTGTTTCTTAGCACTTTAAGCTGAACCCTATGGGGGGGTGGGGGGTGTGTGTGTGTGTGTAGATGGAGAAGGCTAACTCGCGCCTGAAACAGCTGAAGCGTCAGTTGGAGGAGGCCGAGGAAGAAGCGACACGCGCTAACGCCTCCCGCAGGAAGTTACAGAGAGAGCTGGAGGATGCCACTGAGGCCAGCGATGCCATGAACCGTGAAGTCAGCACGCTGAAGAGCAAACTCAGGTACAGACACACACTCGGTCACAACCAGCTCTAAAATAATCTAACAGTCAGGAAAAATGTTTACAGAACTTGTGGCATTGGTGTAATCTGTATTCTGTCTAAACACCCTCACAGACGCGGTGGTGGTGATTTCACCCTCAACGTGCGACGTGTGGTCCGTGGTGGCTTGGACAGCGAGGAGGACATGGACTTGACCAGTGAGACATCAGAGACCACACCAGAGTAACACCTGTAGAAAACATCACCACCTTCATGCCTCCTTTAGCCCACATTTTCACTCAACAGTAATATAACTAACACCGAGTTCCAGGTGTTAAACATTTAAATAACTCTGGGCCAAAGCAGTTGCCAGATCCTTCAATTTGCCCACATAGTTCAACTTTAAACAGTTATTGTGTAAGTACAGTGAGTCCATCTTTAAAGCGCTTTAAAGTCAATACTTTTGCAGAAAATGTTAATTTTTTTCTACCGTTTTGAGTTTTTGTTTTTGCTGCATTAGGTTTGCACTGATGTTATATTTTCACCACAGGGTCATGAGCTTTTAGTCACTATCAGTGTTGCACTTAAACAGAGAGATTAATAAATATATAATTATTTACTTTACTCCATCCTGCACATTGAACAGGTTAGAATGGGATAAAGTACACTGGGTGCAGGTACTGTGGGTTGCCAGATTAGTGAAACCTACACTTTGCAATATAGTTTGCTAATGCTAAACACCTGTAGCTTTGTAGATTAAAACACTTTTGTTAAAGATTTTTTTTTTTTTTGATCAGGTGTCTGTTAAAGGTGAAAAAACAAGTGGATTTTGAGGTGTTTTTCTCTAACAATATTTCTTTTAATTTTCATTTTCTGTGTATTGACTTTATTTTATATTTGTCTGAGACTTCACACCTATTTTACACCTTTTGCTCTGGAGGTCTGGTGGATTCGTCACTGCAGTGTGAACATTTTTAACAGCATTTCCTTTTGTAACTTTTTGCATTTTTATATCACAACAAATGATTAAAGATACTGAACATGAATTATCTCGTTTGTTTGTTTTCTATTGTGTCTCAATCTGTATTTTAATTAAAAGAATGTTTGTTTATCTTAATATACAGATGATAATTTTGATAAACTATTTATATATAAAATAATTAAATAAAATTGATTAACAACATGAAAGTGTCAAACTGAATAAAAGAAATAAGGAAGCACTTTTTTCCCCTCCATGGTTATTAAATATTATAAAATCTAAAGTAAAGTAAAATAAATGTAATGTTTAACATCGTCACTTATGGCGCGTTCTCATTGGTCCGTGTGTTTAATTGGACGCTGTGTTAATGTGTGCGTTTGCGACGCTTTCCCACCAGAGGGCGCCACGTATTAGATGCGTTAATGTGTGTCTTTGAGACGCTTTCCCACCAGAGGGCGCCACGTATTAGATGTGTGTTAGTGTGTTTGCGACGCTTTCCCACCAGAGGGCGCCACGTATTAGATGTGTTAATGTGTGTCTTTGCGACGCTTTCCCACCAGAGGGCGCCACGTATTAGATGCGTTAATGTGTGTCTTTGCGACGCTTTCCCACCAGAGGGCGCCACGTGTTAGTGTGTGTTTGCGACGCTTTCCCACCAGAGGGCGCCACGTATTAGATTTGTGGCGTTAGAGCGCCCCAGCTACAGTATAAGAACCGGATTAAACCGGACGCGGAGTGAAGCGTTTGCGCGTGCGCAGAGTGGATATACCGAACTCGCGTGTGACAGCTTGCGCATGCGCCTTGCTGGTAAAGTGCCGTTCGCTCTCAGTACAGAAGTTTATTATATTTAGTGTTTATATTAAAAGCTCCAAACTTTACGGTCACCGAATGACTTTGTGTGAGTTATTAAACAGGCAGAACGGTGAGTTTTACTGTAATACTGTGACTTTAGCACGTAGCTGTTAGCTTTAGCACTTTACTGCTACATTATGTTTATTTTGACATGATTGTGGAGCTACAGATAAGATCTGTGATGGTGATCACGTGCTCACCTTCATCATCATCATCATCATCATCATCATCATCATCAGCCCTTAATTAGGGACCAACTCAGGTAAGGATCAGACTACCTGTAAAATTTCTCACCTCACTTTCACTCTCACATCTCACTCTCTCACCTTACCCAATCACACTCTCACACCTCTCACACTCACTCTTACCTCACACTTTACACTCTTACAACTCACTCACCTCTCACACTCTCACTCTTACACCTCTCACACTCACTCTTACCTCACACTTTACACTCTTACACCTCACTCACCTCTCACTCTTACCTCTCACACTCTCACTCTTACACCTCACACTCTCACTCTTGCCTCACACTTTACACTCTTACACCTCACTCACCTCTCACTCTTACCTCTCACACTCTCACTCTTACACCTCTCACCTCTCACTCTTACCTCACACTTTACACTCTTACACATCACACTCATCTCTCACCTCTCACTCTTGCCTCACACTTTACACTCTTACACCTCACTCACCTCTCACTCTTACCTCTCACACTCTCACTCTTACCTCTCACACTCTCACTCTTGCCTCACACTTTACACTCTTACACCTCACTCACCTCTCACTCTTACCTCTCACACTCTCACTCTTACCTCTCACACTCTCACTCTTACGCCTCACACTCCCACCTCTCACTCTTACGCCTCACACTCTCACTCTTACCTCTCACACTCTCACTCTTACGCCTCACACTCCCACCTCTCACACTTACACCTCACACTCTCACTCTTACCTCACACTTTACACCCTGTGTTGTTTAGTCATGAT
>NC_083463.1:33018139-33025639 GCF_030014155.1 Tachysurus vachellii | reverse complement strand
ATATAAATGACGTAATTTCCGCTGAGTGTCTCTTTTTGCCGTGAGGTAAAGATCTCCATACGGCGTTGTCTCGTGGTGAGTTCTGTTTGATCATTTAATGTTTATTTTAAAGCTACATCGTCACCAAACTCACTCTAAATGTGATTTAACATGTTCACTGTGAGTTTACATCATATTTAGGTAATTTAAGCTGTACATCTTCCTGATATTGTTAAAGTTAGGCCTAACGTGCTGTTCTCGCGCTCGTGCCGTTAGCAGGTTAGCTTAGCGGAGCTCGTGCCATTAGCAGGTTAGCTTAGGGGAGCTCGTGCCGTTAGCAGGTTAGCTTAGCAGAGACCTCAGGATGCGTGTTACAGAGCGTTTCACACGTTGTAGACGTGTGAATGTTAGTGATACCTGACGCTTTTCCCTACATTGTGTAGCATTTTAAATATTAACACTTAATGTTTGAGTCTTTTATCTTCTGTGCTTTTGCAATAAAAACTAATTTTATTTAGTGACGCGTTTCAACATAACATGCATTACAGCGATTATTAAAGGATTATAAGTTTATTTACGTTATAAATTGTACTATACGTTTTGAGTTAATTCGAAACGCTTTAATTTCCTCGTCTATTTATTGATCACGAGTGAGATTGTAAAATGTGTGAATTATTTTTTTATTATAAAATAATGTGAATGTAATTCATCAGGTGTTTAGAGAACGTACATTTACACCATGTGACGAGCACTTTTGTGTCACTCTGGATAAGAGAGTAAGTCTCAATCATTGAACATTAACTCTGGGTCACAACCATTATTCGAAAATATCCAGTGATCCTGTCTGGACCTCCAGAGGAAGTTTACTCCACCACCTCGGTGCAGAACAGAAGAGTCTTGTAGTAAACTTGCCTCCTACCCTGAGAGATGGTGGAGCAGTGCTGTAGATCTGAGGGTGTGAGGAGTGATGAGGGCTTTGAGGGAAGATGGAGATGGTCCATTTTTGGCATTTTCAGTGCTTTGAATCTGTGTTCAGCTACAGGAGCTAAAGGAGGGAATGCATCAGTATTAACTAGCTGTTAACTTGTTTTAAAGTAGGTGTGAATGTCAGTGTACAAAATTGCTGCCCTTTTGTAGTAAGTATGATTGGGATTTATGAGTGGCTGTTAGTGCACACTGTTAGAGCTCATCACCAATGTTGGTGTTCGGGTGTCGGAGGTGTGCTAAAGTGAGTCGGCCGGGTTTTCGCTAACACCATGAGGACGTGCCGTCCTATGACTGGGGTTTGATAGTGACCTGAGCCACATTTAGTCACTAACTGAATTCTGAGGTGTTGACCTTTACACGTGTGTTTCTAACTTCTGTCTTCTGTTCAGCTCTCCCACTGAACTCGTTGCGCAGGGAAAGTGGTCACGATGTCCGGAGGTCTGGATGTCCTTCAGATGAAGGAGGAGGATGTGCTCAAGTTCCTCGCTGCAGGAACCCATCTGGGTGGAACCAACTTGGACTTCCAGATGGAGCAGTATGTCTACAAGAGAAAAAGTGACGGTGAGAGACCTGTGTGTGCTGTATCATCGGTATGGGTGGCTTCCTTTAGTGTAATATGCACAGATTATATGATCTGATGTATAAGATTAAAGTTCTATTAGTGGCTATTAATTTAAAGTGTAACTTAATTTTTAAGGTTCAGCATGGAGAGATGTTAGATGCTATGGTTTTGATTCAGTTCTCTGCTGAGATCTGGAGTCTTTGGGTTAATGAATGCAAATGTATTCTTTTATAGGCATTTACATCATCAACCTGAAGAAAACTTGGGAAAAGCTGCTGTTGGCTGCTCGTGCCATTGTTGCCATTGAAAACCCTGCTGACGTTTGTGTCATTTCTTCCCGGAACACTGGCCAGGTACATACTAGCCCCTCAAAGGGAGAGTAGTTGTTGGTGCACACTGTTAGAGCTCATCACCAACGTTGGTGTTCGGGTGTCGGAGGTGTGCTAAAGTGAGTCGGCCGGGTTTTCGCTAACACCATGAGGACGTGCTGTCCTATGACTGGGGTTTGATAGTGACCTGAGCCACATTACACGTTTTGTAAAATTCTGAAATGATGTTTAAATGTATTGCGATGTGCATAGATCCACTGTGATTTCTAGTGACTGGAAATGTGTGCAAGAAGGTTTTTATTCCAGACTTTAACTGACCTTCTGACTGTCGATTTCAGAGGGCAGTGCTCAAGTTTGCCTCTGCCACTGGTGCCACCACCTTTGCTGGACGCTTCACACCCGGTACATTCACCAATCAGATTCAGGCTGCTTTCAGGGAGCCCCGCCTCCTGATTGTGACTGATCCTCGTGCTGACCATCAGCCGCTGACAGAGGCTTCTTATGTGAACATCCCCACCATCGCTCTCTGCAACACTGACTCTCCCCTCAGATATGTTGATATTGCCATCCCCTGCAACAACAAGGTACAGACCTATAAGCCATAGTCCTCAGTCCTTCTGGGACATCCTGTGTTCTCATGTTCTAATTTGTGTAGGGTCCTCACTCTGTGGGTCTGATGTGGTGGATGTTGGCCCGTGAGGTGTTGAGGATGCGTGGTACTATTTCCCGTGAACATCCATGGGAGGTGATGCCTGATCTGTACTTCTACAGAGATCCTGAGGAGGTGAGTGATTTTTATTTGTCCACTTCCATTTTTCCAGAATTTCAGGACACCATCTTTAATGTAGGTAGTGTTCTCTCCAGTCATTAGGTTTGTTGTATTTGTCCCATCTCTTGTGCAGATTGAGAAGGAGGAGCAGGCTGCAGCAGAGAAGGCTGTAGGGAAGGAGGAGTTCCAGGGTGAGTGGTCTGCTCCTGTTGCTGAGATTGCTCAGCTGGAAGTACCTGACTGGTCTGAAGGTGTGCAGGTCCCATCAGTACCTATACAGCAGTTTGCTGCTGGAATAGAGGGTAAGAGCCTTAAACACTGCTGTATAACCATGTGTGGGGTAGAAAGGTGGGATGGCATGAGGTTTTAATTCTGGTAGCAGTTAAGATTTGTTCTATATTATCCATATTTTAGTACCAAGCTGAACTTTATGGACTTTAATCTATTCAGGTTATCATTGACATTCACTTCCCTTACTATCACTATCAATTTCTTGTCTTTTTCTTCCCTTCATTTTCTCATCTTTTGTAACATTTTTGTTCTTTTTCTGGCTCTTTTTAAACCTGGAAAAACCCTGTAGTTCTGCTGTAATGTACTCTTATTTATACAGTCTTTGGGAAATTGGCCTTCGTTTCTAACCTTTTCTTTCCTCCCCTCTCCAGCTGCTGCTAAGCCTGGGCCCACGACTGAGGGTTATTCCGGTAGGTTTTTTTTTGCTAGTCCTTTTATATTGATGTATATTTTCTTAACACTGACTTGAATGTGTTTATTTCACAGAGGACTGGAGCGCACAGCCTGCCACTGAGGATTGGAGTGCAGCCCCCACTGCTCAGGCTGGAGACTGGGGTGGCTCCACTGCAGAGTGGTCCTAAACACCAGCTTGTGTTAATGTTCAGCCAATAAACATGATGGCTTGATTAGTGTTGTCTTGTCTTTCATTTACATTTATTGTACTTGAGTGTACTGAAACTTTCTTCTGTAGGAAGAATCACAATACTGACATGGAATAGAATCAACTTTCTCTTTTCAACCATGTTTTAAAGAACTGCTAAATACATTTCCATTGGTTTTTGTTAAAAGGTAAATGAGGTAATACTAAATTTAATGAAGTCCTTACTTAAGGCACATCTTATGATCTCAGTTTATAAATGTAGTGTTTTGTTTTTTTTTTTACTGCATGGGAGTTAATGCTAAAGAACTAGACTAAATTTTAATATTTTTCCTTATTAATAGTTTCATGTTTTAAATCTTATAACTACAATTCAAATAAATGTGAACTTAATACAAAATTTAACTTATGAATGTAGCTGCTGTTCATAACATTTGCAAGTCAGATGTAATAGAGCACAATATTATGGGCTGTATTATGTGTATGCCTGGCTAAAGAGATGAGTTTTTAATCTACATTTAAACTGGGAAACAGTTTTGCCTTCGTTCCAGACAATATGCTATAAAAGGGAGATTTGCTTTTTCCTGCAGATTGTGTTGAAAATAACAGTCTATTGAATTGCTGAATGACAACAGTAAGAATTATAACATTTAATAAAACCCAGTACAGTTTTATGAATAACGAATCTAAATACTTGCAACAAAAATTCAACAATTAGATTATAGTATGGAAAGTAAACCAAACCATTCAGACTGCAGCAGGAGAAATGGACATAGAAGCAAGGCATGAAGATCAACAAGTGCATTTCAATATCAGAGACAACTTAAATGCAGGGGTCACTTAACTTCCTGAACACCATCTAATTCCAGGCATGTTCCCCCTACTCCCCTTCACCCATGCTGCCAGATACCTTAAAACCATTTCTCTCTTTTTGCCCTTTTTAGGACAGGATCCCTGTTATCCTGTTACAGGGATGTAATTTTCCATCCTGTCCTAAAGAGGGCAAAAAGAGAGAAATGGTTTTAAAGATGCCCGGCCACACGTATTTCATTACTTTTGTGGTAATGTCTGAAGTTTACCATGGACTTGGTTCCCTTGTTTAAAGCCATTCTAGTGTGGTATAGAAAGTCTGCAGGAAGACTCAGCTCGATTTGCGCCAGTTCTCATGAATATTCAAATGAGCTATGCTGCTTGGCTCCGATTGGCTAACCGCTAGGATATGAGAGCATGACTATTCATTCACCCACACAATAAGTAGCCTAGACTAGAGGACATTTGTTTACAATCACCTTGAATTGCGTCAGAATGACTTCTTCACAAGCCCGTTGATGTTCAGCCATCCTTACTGTATAAGAAACTCACTGAGCTACACGAATTCTGGGGGCGCGGTCTCAAGTGGGAGAGCTCATGAATAGTAATGAGCTCAGTACCTCTGACGTCACACTGAGCAGCTTTTCCAACTGACCTGATTTCTCTCCTTATTTCTTTTAAGTGTTTAGAACTGACTTACTGACTTACTGACTTACTGAGTTACTGAGGTAACAGTTCGTGTTCACATTCACGACACAACACAAACACATATGGACCAAACACATATCAAAAAATACAAGTAAAAACGCTTTTGTGTGGAAGGGCACCTTTAAGGTATCTGGCAGCATGAAGGAAACAGAAGAGGAAAAAATAGTAATTATAATAAAAATTACCTCTGGACGTCATTTTTATTATAATTACTATTTTTTCCTCTTAAGTTTCTATGTTTCTGTAAAGCTGCTTGTGATGTGAATGTGAATAGTTAAAAGTGTGATACAAATAAATTTAATTGAAATATAGTAATTTATGCTGCTCATTGTGTCTCGGTAGTTAATTTTTCCTTGACTAAAGTCTTCACTTAACCAACAAATTTATTCCTGCGCTATTTTTTGTTTACAAAAAATTTTTCGCTCGTTAGAAAGAATGCAAAACATTAATCACCCCAGATGGGACTCGAACCCACAATCCCTGGCTTAGGAGGCCAGTGCCTTATCCATTAGGCCACTGGGGCTGTACAAATACAGAGCGCCCATCATCTTCTTTTATAGATAAAAGATCTCAGCTAAAGCTCGCTATTGTAAAACATTGTATGTATTATATATTATATATATATTTTTTTGTCTTGTCCTTGTTGTTTCTAGAGTGCAATAATAACAAATAAGTATTTAAAATCGTCAAAAAAATGCTGCCGGAAATAGCTGTTACCTGGCAACGATGTGTTGTCGTAGCATGGCTAAGAGGAATTAGCTTGCTAGCAGCTAGCGTCACTAGCCGAAAGCGTTAGTGTTCAACGCCTCACCGAGGAAATAAACATTAAATATATTATGATTTAGGTGTTTTGTGTTTTACAGTCAAATCTGGACACTTAGATAGTTGTAGCTTAGTTTAGCTTTCGGCAATGTGAATTATTAGCCAAATGTTATGTAGTTGTTATTAGCCGACGAGAAACTGTAACCGTTTAATATTTACACATCTGAATGTTATATATTTTATATATCATTTAGGTGATTTTGGTGAAGAATTGATCGTTTTTATTGACAGTGATTCTCTAACATGGTGAGTACATGTACACTGTACACTGCTTACAGGAAAGGAAACTATCAGCTTATTTCATAATAAATAAAAATAAATGAACTGAGTTTAAACATCGGGATCAAATATGTAGAGTATAAGAAATGCATCACATTAATAAGAACGGGTAAAATGTCGTGACTGTAGGTTTATTGTGTGAAATCTCATTTTCATGCCATATTTCTGTGTCTCTGCTCCATGGTTTCTGTTTCTTTCCTTTTACACACAGCTGTTTGCTAATCATTATAATATTATGTGTAGTAAAGAACAGCATGTCCCACTCGGATCTGTTATAGTTCCATTTAATGTTGTATTTAGTTCTAGTCACTTACATTTGAGCAGCTATAAAGTTAATAAGAGAAATTCTCAGCTTGTAATGTTAGTGTGAACTCCTGAAATCTCCAGCTTCACCTCTGACTGTTCCACAGCACTGACACTGGAGACTCCTTCACATCAAACACAAACACATTTCTCCTAATAGCAATGATATTTTTTATTATTTGCTATTATAGAAACATCTTCTGACCAATCACAATCCAGAATTCATCAGCTGTTTGTGTGTGTGTGTGTGTGTGTGTGTGTGTGTGTGTGCGTGCATGGGTGTCAGATCTTATCTCGAGTGAAGCCGGCGCTTTGCGGTGAAAACTCCCTGAGCTCCAGTGAGAAGAAAAGAAAGAATAAGAGCAAAAAGATTCCTCGGGTAGAAGATTTCCTGAACCAGAGAGATTACCTGGGAGCCATTACGCTGCTGGAGGTACAAAATGCATCAGAAAAATAATAACCATAATAAGCACCTAGCAACACTCTAACCATCATGATGTCTCATAGTAACACACAGACAACCACATTTACAGCAATTAGCAGACGCCCTTTAGAGCCACTTACATTATCCAGAGCAAATTACATTATTTCTTTTTTTTTATACAACTGAGCAATTGAGGGTTAAGGGCCTTGCTCGGGGGCCCAACAGTGGCAGCTTGGTGGACCTGGGATCTAACTCACAACCTTCCAATTGGTAGACCAACACCTTAAACACTAGGTTGCCACACGCCACATTAGAAACACTTATTAAAGCAACTGCATGGAACACAACTGCAACTCTTACACAACATTCACAACCACCTGGAGTATCACAGAGGAACCGTTGGAGACACAATGGCAACACTGAACTGATATTGGAATCCGAGCTGCTGATATTGTGCATTCACACAAGAAATCTGCTTTTGTACATATGATTGTAATTAGGGCTGTGATGATCTGTGTGTGTGTGTGTGTGTTTGCGTGTGTGTCCTTTAAGTTCCAGAGAAATGGTGGAACAGCTGAGGAGAACACAGACCTCTGGATTGGCTATTGTGCCTTCCATTTAGGAGATCACAAGAGAGCG
>NC_083463.1:33008139-33013139 GCF_030014155.1 Tachysurus vachellii | reverse complement strand
AAATGGAGACTTCAGCAGATTCCTTCAGCCTCCTGCAGGTCATTGCTAATGACTGCTACAAGGTCTTTATCATCATTATCATCATTATCATCATTATGTTATAATTATGCTTAAGACACACCACATCACACCCAGTCTAAAGGAACCTGACAGCAGCTCAGTGATCTCACTAACCATGGAGAACAGTGAGGAGTTTAACAAGAGGATTTTCTCACCTGTACTGTAGATGGTGTTTATGTGTCTAGACAGAAAACCTAATCATTTTTCCAGAAGTAATTAAAAACTATAAAACTAAAACAAGAATATATCTATAATTATATTCCTGAGATATGATGTGTGTAATATTAAGAGACAGGAAAAAAAATGTACGGTTTGTCCATTTGTTAAAGGAGATTAAAGCACTATGGTGTCTATGGAAGGATGAGTACTAAATAAGGGGCTGTGTTTCAGATACTGAATCCATGAATCCTGTGTGTGTGTGTGTGTGTGTCAGATGGGACAGTTTTACTATGCAGCAAAGGCATTTGACGTTCTGGAGCGTCTGGATCCGAATCCGGAATACTGGGAGGGAAAACGTGGAGCCTGTGTGGGAATCTTCCAGCTGATCCTGGCAGGAAGACAACCGAGGTTACACACGTTATTACACACATATCACTGTGACTTACAGTATCTCAGCTAATCTTTAATATTTACACCGAGAAATGTCATTTTGGTAAAGACTCGTTTCTGATGACTTTAAGTGATCTTCTTCTTCTTCTTCTTCTTCTTCTTCTTTGTTCTCAGAGAGAGCTTGAAAGAAATTTTGCCAATGTTACGCAGCACAGGGAATCCACAGGTTGAGTACATCATCCGCATCATGAAGAAATGGGCCAAAGACAATCGAGTT
This sequence comes from Tachysurus vachellii, assembly GCF_030014155.1. Lineage (NCBI taxonomy): Eukaryota > Metazoa > Chordata > Actinopteri > Siluriformes > Bagridae > Tachysurus > Tachysurus vachellii. Next base: position 33,012,253 of record NC_083463.1, on the reverse strand, counting down.
TCTCTGTGACGCATCGTTCATCATGTACAACATGACTGTGTGCAGCATAAACTAATTATTATCTTTATTTTACAGCATTTAAACTCATGTATGTCGTGTCTGACTCTTCATTTTTATTATAATATCTCATTAATACGTCACAAATGTTCAGAATAAAAATTCTTTATAATTTTGTAACAAAGAGTTTCATTCTGTCTGAATATTATTAATACACCTTGAATTAGATGGTTATGGTTAGGGTTACTTAATTATAGGTTAGGGTCAGAGGGTTAGGGTCAGGTAACCATAGGTAACCCTAGGGTTAGGGTTGGATAACTAGGGTTGGGGTCAGAGGGTTAGGTAACCATTGGTAACCCTAGGGTTAGGGTTGGATAACTAGGGTTAGGGTCAGAGGGTTAGGGTCAGGTAACCATAGGTAATCCTAGGGTTAGGGTTAGATAACTAGGGTTGGGGTTAGGTTCAGGTAACCCTACGGTTAGGGTTGGATAACTAGGGTTAGGGTTATGTAACCATAGGTAACCCTAGGGTTAGGGTTAGGGTCAGAGGGTTAGGGTCAGGTAACCATAGGTAACCCTAGGGTTAGGGTTAGGGTCAGAGGATTAGGGTCAGGTAACCATAGGTAACCCTAGGGTTAGGGTTAGATAACTAGGGTTGGGGTTAGGTTCAGGTAACCCTAGGGTTAGGGTTGGATAACTAGGGTTAGGGTCAGAGGGTTAGGGTCAGGTAACCCTAGGGTTAGGGTTAGATAACTAGGGTTGGATTTAGGTTCAGGTAACCCTAGAGTTAGGGTTGGATAACTAGGGTTGGGGTTATGTAAACATAGGTAACCCTAGGGTTAGGGTTAGGGTCAGAGGGTTAGGGTCAGGTAACCATACGTAACCCTAGATTCTCTAACTGTTAGTGTTCTGTGATGCACTTTATTATTATTATTGTAATAAATATTTCATTAGTTTTAGACCTACAGCACTAATGACTGCTGTTCTCTAAACAGTACGTTAATAGTAACAAGAATAAAACCTTATAACGATCTATGGATTAAATCAGAAATTATTATTATTATTTTTTAATTTTATTTATTTGAAAGGGACAATGCACATCAATCAACATTTTTTGTTTACACTCAGAATGTAAATGTGCCAGAATTAGCTGAAGAGCTATTTTTCATCTGCAGTCCCTCACTGTAATGTTTAAAAAGTAAAATAAACTAACGGAATGAATGAGGGGAGATTACTTCCGGTTCCGGTACATGACACAATGACGTCGGCACGTTTCTATAAACATCAAGGAGGGGCGTGTATTTGTTCACGTGCGCTCGCTCATGATTGGACGCGCTGCTGCCTCACTTCCGTACTGATGCCCTGAGCAGCCATTTCGCGCATGCGCAGTTAGTTCCTCCGTCTTAATTTTATTTACTCTTCTCCAAAAATCCAAGATGGCTGTTGTGAGTGAAGAAGCTTCCCTCAGTGCAGTTAGTCACCGAACATGAGCACGTTACCGCGTCGCCAGCCTGGAGGAGTGGGGCATTGTTTATGAACAGAATCTTTATCAGACTATCTGCTTGTGTTTAGAGAAGTTAGTGTGTGTGTGTGTGAGTGTGTGTGTGTGTGTGTGTGTGTGTGTGTGTGTGAGAGGTGAAGTGACTCTGCTCCAAATGGCCGAACACAGAAAAGTCCCCTTTGTCACTCTCTCGGCCTTCAGCAGCACCACCGCCACCGCCGCCCCTTCTGCGGGGTCTGAGGCCAGGAAACGGCGTGTGGACGCGGACGCGGAGCCGCGCGTGAGTCGGGAGACGGGACTCGGAGCTCCTGAGGCGCCTCATTCGGGTAAAGCGCAAAGACACACAGTGCGGATTAACATCAACCTGCCGGAGAGCAACGAGCTGAGCTTCCCTGAGTACAGCTACAGTGAACTGCTCCAGGTACACACATGTATACACACACATACACACACACATACACACACACACACACACATATATACACACATATATATATACACACATGTATACACACACATATATATACACATACACACACACATATATATAGACACATACACACACATATATATATACACACATGTATACACATGTATACACACACATATATACACACATACACACACACATGTATACACACACATACACACACACATATACACACATATATATACACACATACACACACATATATACACACATACACACACATATATACACACATGTATACACACATATATACACACACACACACACATATATACACACATACACACACACATATATATACACACATACACATATATATACACACATGTATGCACACACAGACATATATATATATATATATATACACACACACACATGCATATATACATATATACACAAACACATGCATATATACAAACATACACACATGTATACACACACATATATACACAAACACATATACACACATTTAACATGTGCAAAAAACTTAGAACTTGTAGGAAATAAGTATTTAATATATATAACATCTACATGTACATTACAATGACAAGTGATGATAAAGTGAAAAACACTTATAGCGAGTATAAAGAGCAGCGTGAGTGAGTCGTGTATAAGTCTAACACACTCAACCTGGGGATCTGAACGTTTATTCGCTTATCTTTTAGTTTAGATCACATACAATGATGTCACTCAGAGGGTGTGGTTTATATGATTGACAGGTTGTCATGGTGCTGTTGAGCTGTATATGAAAGAGTCCTGAGTGACAGCAGGGTTTTGGGGAAAACTGAGAATCTGAAAGAAATGTTAACATACTGAGTGTTAAGTGTTTAGTTTGTTAGTTTACAGTAAATACACGGAACAATCTCCTTAAACAACACAAAGAATTCTGATTCTGATTCTCACTGCATGGTTGAACATGTTCAGCTTGATGAAGAGACAGAATATTAGATACTGACAGTGTAAAGCATCCATATTGTTTATTTATTCAGCTCATTAATGAAGTCTCATTAAAGTCGCCATAAAAATATTTAATATGTGCAAAGATGAACAAAAAATGTCTTTCCTGACCCTCAGGAAGGAAAAAACACAGATGTTTGTTTTCTGGAGTCTGGAAGAGCAGCTTTAAAACCTTTTTATGTTCAAATAGTTTGAATAATTTACTAAAACCGTATTTATATATACTGTGTGTGTGTGTGTGTGTGTGTGTATAAACATTTTCATAAAATGTCTGAAGAGTGTATTGTGACCCTGACCACACTGATACACACATTCAGACCTGGAAGAACTCACTGTATTCTCTTACACACACACACACACACACACACACACACACACACACACGCACACACGCGCGTTTTGATCTTGCTTTTAATCTTTTCGACCTCGTGTGGTTCCAGTTGAAGAAACTTTATTTCTTAGTTCCCTCGCAATATAGACATCGAGCATGAAGTCACTAACCATCAGTTAGCTTATATATTGAAGTGAGATTGAAGCCTTTATCATCACCACATGTACATTAGAGCACAGAGGAATCCTTTTCTTCTTCGCACGTCCTGACTGAGCAGGTTTTGGTCGCAGCAGCTTGAAGCTAAAATATTGATATTCAGCATAAAGATGCAGTTTGAGTGGAAACGAGACAGAACTATCTGGAACATCAGCACTGACCTCACACATGGAAGATGTTCTTCATTACAAGCTAACATGGTTTTCAGTAAACTTTTCACAACTTTGTGTGATTTAAACCAGTTTATATCATTTCACTGTTCAGACAAGGAAAAGTTCTCCCGCTGTCAAGCAAACTCACGGCCCGTACGACGACGAGCAACGACAGAAACAGGAAGCGGAAGCGCTGGCCAGAAAGTTTGAGGACAAATATGTGAGTCCTGTAGACTATTTAAATCTTTTAGAAATAAAATAATTAGAGTTTATTTGAACAAATTTATTCACAAAGCCTCAACAGGATTTATTCTTTTTTTTTTTGCAGGGTTCAGGATGCAGGACGAAGCATAAGGATCGGGTTCAGGATCTGATTGATATCGGGTTTGGTTACGACGAGAACGACTCGTTCATCGACAACTCTGAGGCCGTGAGTCTTATTTAGATTTTATAAAATAAAAAAAAAAAAAT
>NC_083463.1:33000639-33003139 GCF_030014155.1 Tachysurus vachellii | reverse complement strand
GGCTCTGTCTGTCTGTGTGTGTGGCTCTGTCTGTCTGTGTGTGTGGCTCTGTCTGTCTGTGTGTGTGGCTCTGTCTGTGTGTGTGGCTCTGTCTGTCTGTGTGTGTGGCTCTGTCTGTCTGTGTGTGTGGCTCTGTCTGTCTGTGTGTGTGGCTCTGTCTGTCTGTGTGTGTGTGTGTGGCTCTGTGTGTGGCTCTGCCTGTCTGTGTGTGTGTCTGTCTGTAGGGGTGTGTGTCTGTCTGTAGGGGTGTGTGTCTGTCTGTAGGGGTGTGTGTCTGTCTGTAGGGGGGTGTGTCTGTCTGTAGGGGTGTGTGTCTGTCTGTAGGGGGGGGTGTCTGTCTGTAGGGGGGGGTGTCTGTCTGTAGGGGGGTGTGTCTGTCTGTAGGGGGGGGTGTGTCTGTCTGTAGGGGGGTGTGTGTCTGTCTGTAGGGGTGTGTGTGTCTGTCTGTAGGGGTGTGTGTGTCTGTCTGTAGGGGTGTGTGTGTCTGTCTGTAGGGGTGTGTGTGTCTGTCTGTAGGGGTGTGTGTGTCTGTCTGTAGGGGTGTGTGTGTCTGTCTGTAGGGGTGTGTGTGTCTGTCTGTAGGGGTGTGTGTGTCTGTCTGTAGGGGTGTGTGTGTCTGTCTGTAGGGGTGTGTGTGTCTGTCTGTAGGGGTGTGTGTCTGTCTGTAGGGGTGTGTGTCTGTCTGTAGGGGTGTGTGTCTGTCTGTAGGGGTGTGTGTCTGTCTGTAGGGGTGTGTGTGTCTGTCTGTAGGGGTGTGTGTGTCTGTCTGTAAGTGTGTGTGTCTGTCTGTAGGGGTGTGTGTCTGTCTGTAGGGGTGTGTGTCTGTCTGTAGGGGTGTGTGTCTGTCTGTAGGGGTGTGTGTGTCTGTCTGTGTGTGTAAATGTACTGGACTGTAATATATTACTGTATTTGTCCTTTAGGAGATGGGATTTGACCCAGTACCATGTGTAAGCCCCGCCCCTTTCTCACACCTGCCCTCAGAGACGATCTGTTTGTCTGATTCACTGGATGAAGATCTGGCCACAAACTCTCTGGAATCCATCGCTCAGGCTCTGACTCTACTCAATGGTATAAACCCAAACTCCGCCCCCAGCACCTCTTCCACCCCTCCAGTTGTAGCAAAGCCCCACCCACACACAGCGAGCCCCACCCCTTCTTCACAGTCTTCCATGCCAAAAGATGTCTCTTCAGTGCAAAGACAGACAGTGACACCTGCTAGTAAACCCAGCAACACTAGTACCACCACACCTGCTGCTAAGCCCCGCCCACCTCCTACAACCACACCTCTCCAGAAGCCATTTGGCACAGTAGGGATAAAGTCGGGTGGAGCCACACCTCCCACGGCTCAGATTAAAAACCCTTCGAAAAAATTGTGTGTTGACGGCGGTGCACAAAAGCCAAGTTTGAACTCTTTAAACCCTAAAAGCTTTCATCAAGTGACCACGCCCTCTTCACCATTGCCCTTCATCCAGAAGAAGGCCACGCCCACTGGACACCACCAGCAGAGGTTTATAACTCCCATGCAAGCCACAATCACAAAGTCTTCCCAAAGTAGCAACTCTCCAATAATCAAACTCACACACCGCCCTCCTGCTCAGACCACACCTTCTGGCTCCACCCACCGCCCTCCTGCTCAGACCACACCTTCTGGCTCCACCCACCGCCCCCCTGCTCAGACAACGCCTTCTGGCTCCACCCACTGCCCCCCTGCTCAGACCACACCTTCTGGCTCCACCCACCGTCTTCCTGCTCAACCCATGCTCTCAGTCTCCGCCCACCGCCCTCCTGTTCAGTCCCCTGCCCATCAGCCCCCTACTCTCACAGTACCTCCTGGCTCCACCCACCGCTCTTCTGTTTCTACTCCCTCCCCTCCTACCACTGTCCACCACCCTTCTATTACCACTCCCACTTCTGGTCACATTAATCGCCCTTCTGCCTCGAATTCACAGAATATTGGCCCCGCCCATCATGCCCCTGCTTCAAAACCTCCTGCTTCTAGCTCCACCCATCGCTCATTGGTTTCAACTCCACCCTCTCCGAGCTCACATCGCACGTCAGTTCAAACTCCTCCGAGTTCCGCCTACCGCCCGTCCGTTCCCACTCCACCTCCTAACCTCACTCACCGTTCCCCAGTGACCACTCCTCCATCTGTTTCGTCCCCTGCTCCCTCCTCTTGTCCACCTGTCCTGACTCCACCTACACAGTACAACCCGAAGAGTTCAGGATTCAAACCACCTTTCAGCCACGCCCCTGTAGCCACGCCCCACACTTCTAGCTTCCAAGGCTGTAACCTCACTTCCACATCGGTTGCGACCAATCACGGACAAAGGCAGAGATCAGTGGGAGGGGCTAATCAGAGCAACATGTCAGCCAATTGTGCCTCGTCCATGGGACTGCCGTCTCTGTCTGACTCCGCCCTCTTAAATCAGGTAGAGAAGCTCTCATGTTTTTCTGGATGGATTATTTCTGGTGTAGATGTGTTTGTCCTGCAGGGCTGATG
>NC_083463.1:32988139-32995639 GCF_030014155.1 Tachysurus vachellii | reverse complement strand
GCCATCATGAGTCTGATTTGAATCCTCAGTGACTCGTGTTCCTGAGCACTGAACTGCTCCAATACACTAAAATTAAACTGTACACAAGGGTTAGTTTAAACACACACACACAATTCTGTTGCACATCTGAGTGTGTAACACTGAGCACTCTGTGTTAGTCCTGACCTCTAACACAGTGTGAATGTGATGCTTCGTCTGAACGTCACATGTACAGTGGAACAGTGAGAATAAACACATTCTCCAAACTTAACACAAAAGACATCAAATGTGCATTTTCTTCTGTAATGAAGCTTTTATTATTATTATTTTTTTTTTCCTTTACAAAAAACACAACACTTGTCTAGAAATACAGTAACTGTATACAAGGGCGAGGAATAAAGGAGAGGATTATAGCGTATCTGCAGCTGAGTGTCTGCTAGTCAAACAGTCAGGCTGATAATAATAATAATAATGACAGCAATAATAGTCATTTTAATAATAATTATGATCATTATAATTAAGATAATCGCTGGATGATGATGATGATGATGATGGGCTGAAGTTATAAAGCTTTTAAACCAAATGAAATCCCGTGTGAAGAATTTTAAACACTGAAGCTGGTTTACACACAAAAAAAGGGCCAATGCAAAGTGGATATGACTCAAAGCACAATAACAACCAAAGACAAAGAAAATAAAAGTTAGATAGTGTTTATTATTATTATTATTATTATTATTATTATTATTATTATTATTATTCTCCCATCAGGTCACCTTCAAGTTAAACTCAACCTGTCGACAGAGTTTTGGAGTTTTTTTTATTAGTTTACTCTAAGGCACTTTTTAAAGCAACGTCAATAAACACTGACATTTACACAAGTCTACAGACACCCTGCATATTATTATTATTATTATTGCAAACTTTTGGTCGTAAATTCAGTTTTCTTCCAGTTTTCTTTAAGATCAGTGGAGACGTGTCCGGTGTGTGAAGCTTCGTTCTTTTGTAGGTCACTGTGAGGTTAATGTGGCTAACAAACAAGGGGAAATTATAGCCTCCAGTTTAGCAAAGTGTCACGTTAGAGTCACAGAAAAGCCCAAACTCTGGCAGGGGGGCGTGGCCTAGTCTGAAGACGAACACTGTAGGTTAAGGGATTCAGGAAAGAATAGATTATATTATATTAAACATGTTTACGAGTGTGTGAAAGAAAAAACAAGAACAAGTACAATGAAAGATATTTTGGTGTGTGTGATGTACATTTAGCGCTCTATGCTAAACTGGATCCCATAAACGTTCATTACTTGTTAGCAGCATTGGCCTCATGGCTCAGTTTCTTGTTCTAATAGCGTGAACGTGTCTGTGGACAAGTGTAAACATGCTAGCGGGTGATTTTAGGGTTTTAAACGTGTGTAATACTGAAAGTGTTGTAGTGGCTTCAATACTCTGTGTAGTGCCTGATAATCACCACCGTAGTGTTCCAGTCTAATTAAACCAGATCCTTCATGTTCCTATTTTTCCTTCAACACCAAAAAAGAGAAAAGCAGCGGTTTATTAAACAGAAAAGAAAAAGGTCCTTCTCTCATTTAAAACAGTACTTAACCTTCTCTTCCTCCCATTTTTGTTCCAGTCTGACTCCTGTATGGCTTTTACCAACATGTGCAGTTTTAAAACATTTTGCAATCACATTTCATCGAAATAATCTTACGAACATTTTCTCGTTTTAATGAATTCTCCCAAGCAGAATGTTCCAGTTTGTTTTCTATCTAAAGCATGGAACAGAACGGAGATACGCTAACGTTCAAGCTAACACCTCGTCACAGCTTTGCATTTCCAGTCAGTTGATGTTGTGTGTGTGTGTGTGTGTGTGTGTGTGTGTGTGTGGTATTAATATTTCTTCCTGTGATGTCTTTTGGAGGAAAAAACACCAGCCCATGTTTCACACACATCCGTCTGTTCATAATAATCTGAAAATCCCACTAACCATTTTAATAATAAACCCAACGTCTTTATTGAAGTCTAATTAGAATCTGATTATGCGAGTGTTGAAACACGAGATTTTTAATTAGTGTTTTCATTACAAGCTCTGAATCAACAATTCATTACTGAACCTCATGCGGATTTTTTCCTCTCATCAGAGTCCAGATATGAAGTGTGTGTGTGTGTGTGCGTGCGTGTGTGTGTGTGTGTGTGTGTGAGAACAATTATTCCAGATGAAAATCTGATTTATTATCTGAACTTAAACAGATTATTAGTGTTTCAGTAAACTAAGATGTTCCATCATATTACATCCATTTCCCTTCATACACTAAGCGTGTGAATGAATGAGTGTGTTGATGATCCATCAGTCATGATAACTGAGGCACAATCACTTTTGCACATGGAGAATGTTATAGTGTGTGATGATCTGGAGGGTGTAATGTCACTGAAGTACCACAGGGGGGCAGCAGGGAGGAATGATAAGAGGTCAAGGCAGGGGTGGGGTTTGTGTCTGTTTCCTCTTCTCTACTCGTTCTGTGGTGGCTGTGCTTCATTTGAGTCGCTCACTTTGTTGTCAGCTTCGTCCTCAGAGAACTCGCCCTCCACCTGGAGCTGCCTGCGACCCGAGCGGCCGGAGGGGAAACTGACCGGACCCCCACGCCTGAGACACACACACACACACACACATTTATTGTCTCAGACCGTCACTGTGTCCATGTTTAAATGTTCTGAGCATCAGTGAACAGACATAGCTCATAACCCTAACCACAGTAAAGTGTGTGTGTTTGTTACCTCAGACGGTTCTTGAGTGTGTTAACCTCTCGGCTCAGACCCTCACTGGCCTCAGTGGCATCCTCCAGCTCTCTCTGTAACTTCCTCCGGGAGGCGTTAGCGCGTGTCGCTTCTTCCTCTGCCTCCTCTAACTGCCGCTTGAGCTGCTTCATGCGCGAGTTAGCCTTCTCCATCTATACATACACACACACACACACACACACACACACACAGAGAGAGAAACAAAAAACCCACAGAAACACACAGATGCAAACACAGACACACACACACAGAGAAACACAGACACACATACAAACATGCAGACAGAGAGAGAAACAGAAAAAAACCCACAGAAACCCACAGAAGCAAACACACACACACAAAAACACAAACACAAACAAACCCAAACAAACACACACACACAAACAAACCCAAACAAACACACACACAAACACAGAAACAGTTACTTAAAAATGAAGTATTTCTGCTTCCTGTTAAAGTGGACTGGTGACATGAAGGTGATGGTCACCTGCTCCTTGTACTGATCGGCATGGCGACGCTCATCTTCCACCTGCATGAACACTTCCTTTAGTTTCTTCTCTGTACGTCTCACAATCTTATTGGCTGCTGCTCGCTCCCTGTAAACAGGTTTGTTTAGATTTTTATGGTAAGGGACGTGATCACATCTGATCATTAACTCACAAGAACAAAGTCTGGGTGTAAAACAGATATAAACACAGACATAAACACAGACATAAACACAGACATAAACACAGACAAACACAGATATAAACACAGATATAAACACAGACATAAACACAGACAAACACAGACATAAACACAGACAAACACAGACATAAACACAGACAAACACAGACAAACACAGACATAAACACAGACACAAACACAGACAAACACAGACAAACACAGACACAAACACAGACAAACACAGACACAAACACAGACAAACACAGACAAACACAGACAAACACAGACAAACACAGACAAACACAGACATAAACACAGACATAAACACAGACATAAACACAGACATAAACACAGACATAAACACAGACATAAACACAGACATAAACACAGACATAAACACCTCACCCTCCTTCACCCAAACAACTAATTTTAAATAATCCAAATAAAAAGTTCAATCTGAGTTAATAACAGAATAAATCCATGTAAGTGTGTTATACTTGTTCTCCTGCTCCAGCTGTTCCTCCAGCTGTAGGATTTTGGCCTCCAGAGCTGCGATACTGGACTTGAACTTGGACTTGATGGAGCCTTCAAGCTCCTGCAGTTTGGCCTTCAGGTCCTTATTCTGTCTCTCCAGCTGCTGTCGAGCCGTCTCACTCTTCTGAGACGCGCTACGCTCGCCTGCTAGTTCTGTGCTCAGTGTGTCCACCTAAACACACACACACACACACACACACACACACACTTACTAACAGGTCCAAGTCCAGAATAAGTGAAGGTAAGTGTAAAAAGCTGTTAAAAGGTGTCGACACCATTAAAACACAGGGAGGTGTGTGTTCACCTGCATGGCTGTTTTACGGAAGCGATCATTAAGCAGCTCCATGTTGCTCTGCTCCTCTTCCAGTTCTTCCTCCAGCTGAGCAATACGAGCCTCCAACCTCCGCTTCTCATCCATCAGGGCAGACCTTTTACACACAAACACGTGTGCACACAAACTGTCATTTACACACTCACATGTACACATGGCTGCACCCGAGACATATTATAGGCGTGAACTTACTTTCCAGAGGCGCTGTTAGAGATTTCGTCGGCCAGCTCGTCTCTCTCCTGCTCAGCATGACGACGTGCTCTCTCTGATGCAGCCAGATCCTGACACACACACACACACTCACACCATCAAACTCAAACACAGTGACTAACAACATCTCACACTGAAGGTCAGGGAGCGTGGCAATATGTTTGATGATTAGCATATAAGTGCATATTAGCATATGTTTTCATGAATGGTGTGTGTGCCAGAACATACACACACACACACACACACACACACACACCTCTTGCAGCTGCAGGATCTCAGCCTCGAGGCTCTTTAGCTTCTTCTCGTTCTCTTTGGACTGGGCAAAAATTTCATCTCGCGATGTACGAGCTTCCTCCAGCTCCCTCTGATAATCCTTCATCTGAGCCTGATGTACACACACACACACACACACACACACTACAGTATACAGTACAGGTGTATAATGGGAAGGTGTAACTGGTGCACCAGTGAGTGATGTCACACCTGGAGCTTGCGGAGTTGTTTGATAGCTTCATCTCGAGATTTATTGGCTGCCTCGATTTGAGCCTCCACATCTTTGAGGTCAATCTCCAGCTTCTTCTTAGCAGCAACAGCCAGAGCTCTCTGCTTCCGCTCATCCTCCAGCTCTGCCTCCATCTCGCGTACCTACACACAAAGGTTAAAGGTTATTCTTCATTATTCTGATCCATAAAATAAAGGTTTTCTTTTTCTGTATGAACACAGGAAGTAAAGCACTAATCTATCCACAGGGTTACAGGTCAGTGATCTCCGTCTCCGTCCCAAGCCCAGATAAACAGAGAGGGTTTCATCAGGAAGGACATTCTGTGTAAAAAACGTGTAAAACTTAAACATGAGAGTCGTCAGTGTGAATTCCACACCGGAATACTGGGCTACTGTTGGTGGGGGAAGGAGAGGAGGGAGAAGGGTTTGTAGACAGAGAGAGAAGAGGAAAAGGCAGGAGTACAGGTCTGAGAACAGGGACTCAATGTTTATATAATGACAGGGAAAGGTACAGAGCTGGTGGACATGATGGAGAGAAGGAAGGTAGATATTTCCACACACACACACACACACACACACACACACACACACACCAAAATGTGAAACTCACCTGTTTCACCAGGAGTCTCTTCTTCTCATCGTTCTGTTCATCTCTGGCCTGCAGGTCACGTTCAAACTGTGCCTTCATGGCCTGCATGTTCACTTCTAAGCGGAGTTTGGCATCTTCGGTAGCCTGCAGCTCGTCCTCCAGCTCCTCCAGCTGAGTGCGCATCTCCTCCACCTGTTGCTCCAGGGTGCGCTTTGACTTCTCCAGCTCATGTACCTGTGCACATACACACACAAACCCCCCCCCACAGTATTCACTTTTATACACAATCTTGTCTAGTGATACAACCAGTTGATTATTACTGCGTATTTTTAATCGTTAATAAAAGACGCACGTTTTTGCCCACATCATCCTTAGAGCTCATCAGATCCTCCATCTCAGCACGCAGCTGTTTGTTCAGTCTCTCAAACTCCTCTTTCGCCTCGAGAGCCTCGTCGAGCGCTCGTGCCAACGACAGCGCCTTTGTCTCCTTTTCCCTCGCCTCGGCTTCTGCCCTGTCCCTCTCCTCAGCATAACGTGCAGAAATACTCTTCTCCTCTGCCAACATCTACACACACACACACACACACACACACACACACACACGGTGTGCAAAGCGATAAATATTCCAAAAAAAAAAAAACTATTGTAAAATAAAATAATTTTCTTTAAAGTAACGTTTCAAAATTACATAAAAGAGAAAAAAAAAATCCTAATTGTGTACCTGGTCAAATTTTTTCTGTTTTTTCTCCAGGTTGGAGACAATCTGCCTCTGGTGGTCCAGGTCAACCGTGAGGTCGTCCAGCTCCTGCTGCAGACGCGTCTTTGTCTTCTCCAGTTTATCGAAGGCCATAGTCTTCTCCTCCAGCCGTGTGTTACAGGCTTCCATGTCCTTCTGGAGCTTCCGCTTTGCCTCCTCAAGACCCTCCACCACACCCACATCATCCTCCAACTTCTTCTTCGTCTCACACAGCTACACACACAATATACAAGGTGAATATTACACACACACTTAAAGGGGGAAACTAGGCCTGTGTGCCTGTTATACTAGGGGTGTCAATACTTCTTTAAAGTTTTGGTACTCTGCAGTAACTGAAATACCTAAACTAGCTGTATTTCTCCAGAGTTTTAGATTTCTGATATTTTCAGTCTGTGACCGAGTGAATCAGTACTGATGTGTCTGCAAATGTATGCAAAAAATGTAAATGCAAGTAATGTAAAAGTAGTTTAAAAGTGTGTATGTGTGTGTTTGTGTACACACATACACACCTGTGCCTATGCACACGCACACACACACACACACACACCTGTGCCTATGCATACACACACACATACCTGTGCCTATGCACACACACACACACCTGTGCCTGCAGGTTTGCCAGCTGTTTCTCCAGGTTTTTACGTGTCTCCTCCTCTTCCTCCTGCTGCTCCTGTAAGTTGTTCTTCTCCTCCTCCAGCTGTCTAATCCGGCTGCTTAAATTCAGCTTCTGACGAGTCTCCTCCTGAAGCAGCTCCTACACACACACACAGACAGACACACACACACAGAGACACACACACACACACAGACACACACACAGACACACACACAGACACACACACACAGACACACACACACACACACACACACAGACACACACACACAGACACACACACACACACACAGACACACACACACAGACACACACACAGACACACACACACAGACACACACACACACACAGACACACACACACACACACAGACACACACACACACACACAACCACACAGACACACAGACAGACACACACACACAGACAGACACACACACACAGACACACACACAGACACACACACAGACACACACACAGACACACACACAGACACACACACAGACACACACACAGACACACACACACACAGAC
>NC_083463.1:32970639-32983139 GCF_030014155.1 Tachysurus vachellii | reverse complement strand
CTCAGCAAACAGCTCCGTCTCTGCCTGCAGCTGCTCTGCCAGGATATTTTTCTCCTCCATCAGCTGGACAACAAACACACAATACATAAAGACATAACGCTCTACACTTCTGGACCATGGACATGAATGTGAGATGAATGCCTGTTAAAGAATGCATGTGTCTGAGTGTTAACCTGTTGGTGCTTCCTCTCCATCTCCACCAGTTCATTCTCCACCTTCACCTGTCTCTCTTTCACCTTCACCAGCTCCTCATCTTTTGCTTGCATTTCCTCCTCTTGGCGAGTCACCTGGAGAAGAGGCTTCACCTGCGTGCACACACACACACACACACACACGCACGCACGCACACACACGCACACACAGAGTGTCAACCTTCCTTACGATATTTTTACAAATTCTGTAAGTACACATTTACACGTGTGTGTGTGTGTGTGTGTGTGTGTGTGTGTGTGTGTGTGTATAAGAGAGTCCCTCACCTTTGTGAAAAGTCTCCACCACTGCCAGTGGCGCAGTTTCAGGTATGCAGCACAATTCCTCTGTAGAACCTTCAGAGCACTCAACTGCTGCTGCTTCTTAGCAAAGGCTCTACACGCAGACACACACACACACAGACACACACACACAGACACACACAGACACACACACAGACACACACACAGACACACACACAGACACACACACAGACACACACACAGACACACACACAGACACACACACAGACACACACACAGACACACACACACACACACACACACACACACACACAGACACACACACACAGACACACACACACAGACACACACACACAGACACACACACACAGACACACACACACAGACACACACACACAGACACACAGGTTAGCAGAGACTCTAGGGCACCACAAAGGGAGCAGAGATGACACTAGGGCAGAATGAAGTGCTCACTTGCGAGCCAGATATCCACGACACACAGCCTGGAAGTAAATTATGATGTCTGTGATTTTCAGGTCGCGCTCCTCCTCCAGATGAGCCAGAACTCCAGTCCTGAAAAATATCTTGCTCTGACCGATCCGGTACAGATTCTGATCCAACTCAAGGGCCTGGATCTGTCGGTGTAGGGAATTATTAATAATTAAATACGGAAATAAATAAAGAACAAGAAATAATGAATAATAAGTAAGAGGAGAGAATTGAGAATTTGTAGGGTTTTGTGTTGATTCAACATAATCTGAACTGATTTGCATAAACAGAAGAAATTAGTACGAGTGTGTGTGTGTGTGTGTGTGTGTGTGTGTGTGTCCTGCTTGGTTTAACTTTGTCTAAGTAAAATGAGTCTTTATTCACCATTTATTTTTACTGGATGATGCAATCAGTTTTAATTCCTGTTATGAGAAGAGAAAACTCTAAACATCTGCTTCAGTAGATGTGTGTGTGTGTGTGTTTAGCAGAAATACCCATTAACACCCTACTGACTGTGTGATCTGCTGCATTTAACTAATTACATCATTTATTCTTCATTGTTTTCACTCAGTGATGCGAGGAATCTGTCATGATGTAAACTCACCATCCGCTCACATGCTTGTTTACCATCCATGAAGCCCTTTGGGATGGCATTAGGAGTGAGGATCTCGTATCTGGTTTTACACACACACACAGACACACACACACACACACACACACACACACACACACACACACACACACACACACACACAGAGTTTATGTGGACGATTAGTGTGAAATAAATAAATATTTGTGTAGGTATAGGTGTATTTAGACCCGTGTGTAAGTGTGTATAGGTGTAGGTATGTGTACACCTGTAAGGGTGTGTGTGTGTGTGTGTGTGTGTGTGTGTGTGTGTGTGTGTGTGTGTGTGTGTGTGTGTGTACCTCTGTCTAAACTCCTGAAAGATGATGCGGTTGGGAAAACCCTGTCTGCAGATCCTGATTCCCTCCAACACACCGTTACACCTGAGCTGATCCAGAACCAGGTGAGGTTCCAGTTTACCGGCCTGGAGTGAAATGGTGTAAGAATGAAGCAAGTGAATAATTCATAAAAACTGTACAGAAGTCACACACTAACAGCCCCACACACCCACCCTCTTCTCGTGGTTGGGGATGATGCAGCGGACGAAGTTGGGGTTGGTGTTCCTCAGTGTGGCCATCAGCTTGGTCAGAGACTCTTTGTAAAGCTGGCCGACGGTCCGGAACATTCCTTTCTTTGTTTTATACGTCGCCCCGAACGCAGTTTCATTCATCCCAGCCACCTGATCCAGTCCGACGATACGATCCACTGGGACACACACACATTAGTAAAATAATGTTCACCCACATACTAAATACACACACAACAAACAAAGAGTCCTAAGAAAGCAATAAACAGGATACGGTGGATGTAACATAGTGCTGCAACAGGATCAGGCTCCGTTTAATTCAATAATGTTACACTAACTATAATCTTTACATTAATCAGGATTAGGTGTGTGCTGATAATCACTTAGATGTGATCCTAATAATAATCATCATGTCATTACACACACTTCTCCCATCTTCAGCAGGGATCTCAATTTAAAATGTTTGTAACAATAATCAATCAACACACCCCTAAACAGCACCGGTCCAATCCCCCAAACCATAACCCCCAAAAAGCCTGAGCCCTGCAATGCATGCTTGGTGTATTTAGATTTGTTTTTAAGCACCAAAAGCATAGATGACACAAAGCAGAACAACGATGGAGGTGCAAATTACGTCTAAACGAAAGCACACTGCTAAAGCAGATCTAAAAACGTATGTATCTTCAGCGCAACTATTTCAGGGTCAAATCTGCATCTTAAGACCCGCCCTCACAGTGACGCCGCACGAATTAACGTTTATTTAGCATGTCTGATTGTCAGTGTGTTGAGCTCGCTAGCTAGTGTTAGTTATAAAACTGTGAACATCAGCTTCTCTACAAGAGAAGTGCAGTCTGGGTAACGTCCCAGTAAACAATACAAAATGCAGGTGGCTGAAGTGGTTTAGGCTCTTGGGTTCCCAAGCAGGGCCCTTAAACCTCCATCATGGTGGACCCTGTGCTCTGGCCCCAACCCCACTGTGCTGTACTGTATCTGTTCCCTGTCTCTAATAAACATCTTAATGCCGTCTATGTGCTTGCATGACCGGAGGAAAGCTGCATGGTTTCCATGCGCAGGATTTCTAAAAGCAAACTGAGGGAAAAGAGCAGGATTTTATTAAAATGCTTAAAACTACTAACGACTGCAAAGTGGAGATTCTAAAAACAGAAATCAGAAATAAAATATACATGCAAGTGCTTCCTTCTGAGAGCTGACAATCGGTCACAGACAAAAATCCAAGTTCACTACAGAGGAACTAACACCATCTTCTACATACTGTATATTAATCTCTCAAAGAAAAGTGTTAAAAATGTAAAACTAATTCTAACCTTGATATAAAATCAGCATCTGTTTGTGAGGAATTTATTTATTAACATCAGACTGTTTTACTTTCATTTAGTAATTTCTGTTAATAAGCTTTAGGTTAAACACATTCAATTCAGTTTACCAGCTAATTACACTAAAATATAATTAACTTATGGTTAAAATCATCATGATATCATATTTTAGACACCTTAATGTCGTCATGTGACATCATTAACCACAGTTTGCTTTTTATTACTGTGAACAGCTGAAACGGTATAATTCCAGTCATCATGTGTGCGCTCACTTATTAAACTCTACATGCTTTAGCTAATACAAACATCTTTAGTGAACTCAGATTTTGCTCTAATCTGGCCAAATATGAGACGAGTCAGCCGGAAGGAGAAGGTTTGGAGTGGAGGACAGAAATAAAAAGAAGCTGCTTGTGATGGGAGCATCTCAAAATCACAAAATTCGCCCATGAAGAACCGTAGTACCTTCACCCGGAGAATCATGGAGACTAGAGACGTCATAGAAAGACGCTCTCTGAATATTCTGTATCTCTACAGGCCGAGAAAGGGCCGAGAGCAAGAGAAAAGAAAAAAAGAAAGAATACAGAAAAGCAAAATAAATAATAAAATAGCAAAAATAAAAATAAATAAATAAAAGAAACAACAACAAACAAACCCAGCAAGCACACACACAGAAACACATGGGTTAGTGTATCACACTGGTGGGCAGAAGTAGATCACACACACACACACACACACACACACACACACACAGAGGAATGGAACGTAATGATCTTATTCAGATTTGATCTACATTACCATTGTCTTTAATGTTTAATTATTTCACTCAGCAGACGTAAAATGACTTTCTTCCAGCGTGCAACAGAGAAAGGATGAATCTCACCATCTTTCCAAAGCTCAGCCACAAATTTATCAGTGGACTGGTGCAGCAGTGTCGCCACGTTATCGTTCAGAGGGTCCATGTTCTTCATCAACCACTCGTCTGCTTTATAATCCACCTGGGAGAGGGGGAGGGGGAGGGAGAGAGAGAGAGAGAGAGAGGATGAGGGAGAGAGGATGAGGGAGAGAGAGAGGGGGGAGGGAGAGAGAGAGAGAGAGAGAGAGAGAGGTTGAGAGAGAGAGAGAGAGAGAGAGAGGATGAGGGAGAGAGAGAGAGGATGAGGGAGAGAGGATGAAGGAGAGAGAGAGGATGAAGGAGAGAGAGAGGGGGGGGAGGGAGAGAGAGAGAGAGAGAGAGGTAGAGAGGGGGAGAGAGAGAGGGAGAGAGAGGATGAGGGAGAGAGAGAGAGAGAGAGAGAGAGAGAGAGAGAGAGAGAGAGAGAGAGAGAGAGAGAGAGAGAGAGAGAGAGAGGATGAGGGAGAGAGGATGAAGGAGAGAGAGAGAGGGGGGAGGGAGAGAGAGAGAGAGAGAGAGAGAGAGAGGTAGAGAGGGGGAGAGAGAGAGAGAGAGAGAGGATGAGAGAGAGAGAGAGAGAGAGAGAGAGAGAGAGAGAGGATGAGAGAGAGAGAGAGGATGAGAGAGAGAGAGAGAGAGAGAGAGAGGGAGAGAGAGGTAGAGGGGGGGGAGAGATTTTAATAAAAGGTAACTTAGTGAAATGTCTAGACTGATCACTGCAGGTTTTATTCCTGAACGTTTATTACACAGAACATATTTCTATTACAGGTTAATGTAGTAGATTCAAGACGCAGACTAATAAAGAATTTAAAAACAAATCTAAATAAACAATGACCGAGTGTTGAGTTTTGTTTATGCAGTTTATTGTCCCAGTCTTGCTGTAAGGTTTACTGGATTTAGATGCACGTCTAGACTCTATGCATGATGAACTGTTATTTAGGATGTTTCTGTCTTGTAGGCAACGTTTCCATGTGTGTGTGTGTGTGTGTGTGTGTGTGTGTGTGTGTGTGTGTGTGTCAGTCAGATGAACAGGTGAGACTGAGACCATGAGCTCTTATTCCACATCTCTCTCTCTTCACAAGTGGGACAGTTTTTTAGTTGGTTTGCAAATGAACAGATTTATTTTTGAGTGTCAGTAAGTGGGTTTTCTGGGCCACGTTTTACTCTGCACACTGTGGCTGAGCACAAACTGTAACAGAGTGTCCTCTTTATTGCAAATCAGCTTCTAATCTAAAACATTAGTTCTGTAGAATGGGATAAAATAAAGTCATTAACTCCTTCAGTGTGAACATTAGAGTTCAAACACAAGGAGGTTTGTGTATAAAAATCATTACAAACAAATCAATATTACAAACCAAACCCGTGTATACACAGTACATCCAAAACAGCACACGGAGAACTTTTATATTCATACGTTAACTAATTAATGCATCTAATCAAAAGAGGCAAATCTGATTAGATGAGTAAAAAATATTGTGTAAGATTTGTAGCTCAAATTATATACTGATGATCCTGTGTGTGTACGAGACTCTGTACAACAACAGCAGAAGCAGTTTAGCACCACTGTGGAGCACGTTACTGGTCTATCGTACCCTCCCTGCATAGTGTATGATGCAGAAGTCAGCCTTGTCCTTCAGCTGCCGTGGTTTTTGGAACTTGGCATGAGAGCCCTGCTCCTGCACCAGCTTGTCCACAAAGGTCTTATCTGTGGCTTTGGGGAACCAGCACTCCTCATCCAGCAGAGCAAGAACACCTGGAGGATTCGCCTGAAGGAGGAGGTCAAAAACATTCATGTAGAAAAGCATTAGACACTCTATGTTCAGCGCGAGTCTCACTGGAGAGCAAGTCAGAGTTTTATAAAAATAAATGTAACTCTGGACTCACAGGTCTCTCGATGAGGTCGATGCAGGGCTGCAGGTCGAGACCAAAGTCGATGAAGCTCCAGTCGATGCCCTCGCGCTGATACTCCTCCTGCTCCAGGATGAACATGGTGTGGTTGAAGAGCTGCTGCAGCTTCTCGTTAGTGTAATTAATACACAGCTGCTCAAACGAGTTTAACTGAGAGAGGGAGAGAGGGAGAGAGAGAGAGAGAGAGAGAGGATGAGGGAGAGAGAGAGAGAGAGAGAGAGAGAGAGAGAGGATGAGGGAGAGAGAGAGAGAGAGAGAATGAGGAGAGCGAGAGAGAATGAGGGAGAGAGAGAGAGAATGAGGGAGAGAGAGAGGATGAGGGAGAGAGAGAGAGAGAGAGAGAGAGAAAGGGGGAGAGAGAGAGAGAGAGAGGATGAGAGAGAGAGAGAGAGAGAGAGAGAGAGAGAGAGAGAGAGAGAGAGAGAGAGAGAGAGAGAGAGAGAGAATGATATAGAAATATAAAATAAAAGTTAAGTTCAAGGGAAATCAAAAGTACTTTACTGCATAAATAAACATCTCATTTTTACTTTTTACCCCTCGCCAAAATTCATACATTTTATTTTGTACCTTATAAACTGACTTTTGTTTTATATTCGAATTAAAAACAGAACAAAAAACAAACAAACAAAAACAAAACAAATCCCATCCTCACTTGGAAGATCTCAAAACCAGCAATGTCCAGGATACCAATAAACGAGGCCCCCTGTCGTTTAGTTCGGTCCAGAGCTTTGTTTATGCGGTGGACGAGCCAGCGGAAAAGACGCTCATATGTTGCTTTGGCCAGAGCTTCAACTGCAAAGTCAGCCTGAGGTGTTCAAAATAAATAATGATCAATCATACAAGATGATAAAAACAACAACCCCCCCCTTGAAGGTGTGAAGGTGAAGGTGCTGAATCTGTGTGAGTGTTTTACCTGTTCTTTAGTTTGAGCTTTCTGAACATAGTCTCGACCGACTTTAATCCTCGGGGTCAGGATGGCGCGAGTGAACTCCATCACACTCATCCCTAACAGGTGACACAACTTTTGTGCAGCTACGCATATGCACACACACACACAGAGAGAAGGAAAAGAAATAAATACACAAAATCTGTGTTCATAGCATCTATACGTGTGTGTGTGTGTGTGTGTGTGTGTGTACCTGTGTTCTCAGGCATGGAGGCCTGGTCTGTGTTTCGCTCTTTCTTGAACACAATGTTACCAAACTGCATTACAGCTGACACCACCTTCAGCATGGCTGTACACACACACACACACACAGAGACACACACATGGGGAGAGACACACACACACACGGGGAGAGACACACACACACGGGGAGAGACACACACACACAGGGGGAGAGACACACACACACACGGGGAGAGACACACACACACGGGGAGAGACACACACACACACGGGGAGAGACACACACACACACGGGGAGAGACACACACACACACGGGGAGAGACACACACACACGGGGAGAGACACACACACACACGGGGAGAGACACACACACACACACACACACGGGGAGAGACACACACACACACACACACACACACACACACGGGGAGAGACACACACACACACACACACGGGGAGAGACACACACACACACACGGGGAGAGACACACACACACACACACACGGGGAGAGAGACACACACACACACACACACACGGGGAGAGACACACACACACACACACACACGGGGAGAGACACACACACACGGGGAGAGACACACACACACACACACGGGGAGAGACACACACACACACACGGGGAGAGACACACACACACACACGGGGAGAGACACACACACACACACAGGGAGAGACACACACACACACAGGGAGAGACACACACACACACACGGGGAGAGACACACACACACACACGGGGAGAGACACACACACACACACGGGGAGAGACACACACACACACGGGGAGACACAGAGTCATATACTACTCCTGCACAACAATGGCTGCAAAGACCCAACATCTTATTGTCTCATCCATCATCAAAATTTCTCTCTCCAGATTCCAGATCCTCTCTCTCACACACACACACACGATCTCTCTTACACAAGATCTCTTCATGGGAGAAGCTCATAATGTGCATGGCCTCCATGGTCTCCTGGAAGTTGTCTTTGTCCTGCTGTCCAGGAATGGGAATATTTCCATTAGAGAGGAAACGATAATTATTGAACCCTTCCAGCAAGAGATCAGCTACAGAGGGAGAAGAACAATGAGGCACTGTTAAAAACACAGAGTTCACACACACACACACTCCTATAACTTAGTGTTTTACATGGCATTAAGGGCAGTGATGAGTGTCTCACATCTCAGATGTTCTCCTGCTCCAGCCAGCAGCTGGTAGAAGATGTGAAAAGTTCTCTCATCTTTAGCTTGACGAATAGCTCTGGATTTTTCCAGGAGATCTGAAGGTCAGGATTTAAGGAAACAGCAGGCTGGATCTCATGAGCTTATTTCATCCTAACACAGTGTGTTTAAGCAACACTCTCTCCCTCATCGATCATCAACACAGTACTGACTGAACACGACTAATCACCACACGTACCTGCTTTCTAACACCATCACAATGTGTGTGAGCTGCACCTTCTCCCCCAGTGTGTGTGTGAGCTGCACCTTCTCCCCAGTGTGTGTGTGAGCTGCACCTTCTCCCCCAGTGTGTGTGTGAGCTGCACCTTCTCCCCCAGTGAGTGTGTGAGCTGCACCTTCTCCCCAGTGTGTGTGTGAGCTGCACCTTCTCCCCAGTGTGTGTGTGAGCTGCACCTTCTCCCCCAGTGTGTGTGTGTGTGTGTGAGAGCTGCCCCTTTCTCCCCCAGTGTGTGTGTGTGTGAGAGCTGCCCCTTTCTCCCCCAGTGTGTGTGTGTGTGAGAGCTGCCCCTTTCTCCCCCAGTGTGTGTGTGTGTGTGTGTGAGCTGCACCTTCTCCCACAGTGTGTGTGTGAGCTGCACCTTCTCCCCAGTGTGTGTGTGAGCTGCACCTTCTCCCCCAGTGTGTGTGTGTGTGTGAGAGCTGCCCCTTTCTCCCCCAGTGTGTGTGTGTGTGTGTGAGAGCTGCCCCTTTCTCCCCCAGTGTGTGTGTGTGTGAGAGCTGCCCCTTTCTCCCCCAGTGTGTGTGTGTGTGTGTGTGTGAGCTGCACCTTCTCCCACAGTGTGTGTGTGAGCTGCACCTTCTCCCACAGTATGTGTGTGAGCTGCACCTTCTCCCCCAGTGTGTGTGTGTGTGTGTGAGAGCTGCCCCTTTCTCCCCCAGTGTGTGTGTGTGTGAGAGCTGCCCCTTTCTCCCCCAGTGTGTGTGTGTGTGAGAGCTGCCCCTTTCTCCTCCAGTGTGTGTGTGTGTGTGTGAGCTGCACCTTCTCCCCCAGTGTGTGTGTGAGCTGCACCTTCTCCCCAGTGTGTGTGTGAGCTGCACCTTCTCCCCCAGTGTGTGTGTGTGTGTGAGAGCTGCCCCTTTCTCCCCCAGTGTGTGTGTGTGTGTGAGAGCTGCCCCTTTCTCCCCCAGTGTGTGTGTGTGTGAGAGCTGCCCCTTTCTCCCCCAGTGTGTGTGTGTGTGTGTGTGTGAGCTGCACCTTCTCCCACAGTGTGTGTGTGAGCTGCACCTTCTCCCACAGTATGTGTGTGAGCTGCACCTTCTCCCCCAGAGTGTGTGTGTGTGTGTGTGTGTGTGTGTGTGAGCTGCACCTTCTCCCACAGTATGTGTGTGAGCTGCACCTTCTCCCACAGTATGTGTGTGAGCTGCACCTTCTCCCACAGTGTGTGTGTGAGCTGCACCTTCTCCCACAGTATGTGTGAGAGCTGCCCCTTCTCCCCCAGTGTGTGTGTGTGTGTGTGTGTGTGTGTGTGTGTGAGCTGCACCTTCTCCCACAGTATGTGTGTGAGCTGCACCTTCTCCCACACACAGTAATAAGTCAGCATGTGAGAAGGATACAGGTCTCGATGTTGGCCCCCACAATGTACCCGGTCACGTCAAAGTTGATCCGGATAAACTTCCCCTATGTGGGTTGGAGAAAGAAAGTGTGAAGAAAGGAGAATAGGAGAAAACGAGAGAAAAAAGAAAAAAGAAACAGAATGAAAGAAAAAAATATTGTAGAGAAGAAAAAAGAAAAGATAAACCAAAAAAGAAAAAGAAAAACGAAAGAAAAAAACAAAAACAAAGTAATTTTTTTAACTAATTAATTTTATTCCTTTTTAAAAGAGATGATAAACAAACATACGAAACGTGACGAGTTGTCGTTTTTCACAGTCTTGGCGTTACCAAATGATTCCAGGATAGGATTAGCCTGTAGCAGCTGTCTCTCCAACTCACCCTGTACACACACACACACACACACACACTTTTCACCCTAAAATATAAAGAAATCCAGAGCGCGTGGACGAGCCGTGACCCGTGCAAAGACGTGCAGAGGGACGAGTGACCTTAATGTTTCACTTTTAATTCATATTTTTATTTGTTTATTCTTTCTTGAATTGTTTCCCCTTGTGTTCAACATCTTATTTTTGCAACCCAGTCTGAGTGCACAGTAAATACACCAAAGTGAAAGAGGAAAAAGTTCCCGAGTGAACAGTAAAACTGTCGCTAATTCAACAAATAAAGATTACTCACATACAGCAGGATGGCATTCTGAAATTCATGGGTCAAAAAAATGCTTATTTGATTATTAACATCTAATAATCAATATAACGAGGGAAATTTTTTTAAATAAAATAAATGTTTTTTTTGTTCCATTAAGCTGCATTTTAAAATGACTAAAAGATATAAAATTCAGATTCAATATTAATGAATAAATATTCCATAAAAAGAATAATTCAGTGTAATTCAGGACAAAAGCTCAAAGGGTTCTTTCTGGTGTATGAGAACCTGAAATGGTCTGAGAAGGTATAAGATGGTGTGTTTTAGTGAGTTCAGTTCAGTACTACGCATAAATTTACCTCTGTAACAAACCCAGATGACATCCATGTAAAAGCTGCACACCAGCAGCCAGAGAGAGACACACAGACACAGACATGTACCGAGAGACAGACAGATGGAGACAGAGACTAGATGAAAAGCTAGAATAGTACATCAGTGTGTCAGAGAGTTAGTGAGCGTGTGTGTGAGTGTGTGTGTGTGTGTGAGTGTGTGTGTGTTAGTGCTGCATGCAGGGGAACTTGCCTGGAGTTTGACAGCTTTAGGAGACTCTGGCTGTTAAACAAATGTACAGTGTTAGAGCAGCAAACCGCAAACCCAGTCCATCACACACACCTCATTAACTTAAGTGTGTGTGTGTTTGAGTGTGTAAACGTCTATTCTCAGGACTGAGTCAGATGGAAGCGTTAGAGGCTAAAAGACCACAACAACCAGCAGCACTGCATCTATACATTCAGGTTGAAAGTAACTTTACTCTAGAATGACTAAAGCTGCAGTTACTCTAAGTGTTAGCTGCTTTAGCACAGTGGGATACAGACACAAGGGTTCAACCACAAAATATATACCTGTAACATTATAATTTATATAATGCCTGAAATAAGAATTTTACTAAAAGGACATTTTTTCTTGCAGTAACACTGTGCCTATAAAATTAATAAATATTATATTATTCAACAAAAACGGAGAGTTTGTGTTCAGGACAAAAGCCCATGTTCCTCTGCTGTTTATTATAAAACATTTCCCTACATAAACTCCAACCTAAATAAAACCCATAACATCTGAGACAGTTCACATCACCACACTTCTCTGTCCCACTTACACAATTTAACAACATTATCATTAATATTAAGAGTCATGAGCGAGGAAATAAACTCACAGGAACATTGTGGTCTTTCCTTCCTTTGTGGGAGGAAGCGACGTGTGCCAGGTACTGAATGACTTTTTTAGTGTTTTCAGTTTTTCCTGCTCCGGATTCACCTCTGAAGGGATAGAAATGTGCACACACACACACACAAACACACACAGACACACACACACACACAGACACACACAGACAGACAGACACACACACACAGAGACACACACACACAGAGACACACACACACAGAGACACACACACACAGAGACACACACACACAGAGACACACACACACAGAGACACACACACAGAGACACACACACACAGAGACACACACACACAGAGACACACACACACAGAGACACACACACACAGAGACACACACACACAGAGACACACACACACAGAGACACACACACACAGAGACACACACACACAGAGACACACACACAGAGACACACACACACAGAGACACACACACACACACAGAC
>NC_083463.1:32963139-32965639 GCF_030014155.1 Tachysurus vachellii | reverse complement strand
AGAACACACTTTACAGCCACGAGAATCCCTTTGATGCTCCAGTTATAGGAGTGTAGACCATCAACTCCAGTCAAACCAAACCGCTCCAAAACCCAGAATGTCGTGAGTAAAGCATTCCCGTTCTGGAATTCCTGGAAGTCTGCAAATTCGCTGCAATCCAGGTGAAAGGAGGCCTGCACTCACTTCAGAAAGACACTTCATTCATTCGAAGTGACTGTTCGTTTGGCTTTATTAGGACCAGGTGGAGGAATCCAACCTCTAAAGCCCAGGAAAGGAAAAGTCTCCATGTACACGTTCACATTCCTCCACCATCTGCCTCCGAATGCAGAATAAAAAAAAAAACAAAGATGAAGTTCTGGCAGATGTAAATCTACACTGCATGATGTCCTAACCTTTTAAAAGTTTAGACATTTTACGCTATTCCTCGTCACAACTAGTTTTCTTCTCCAGGTCTACATCGCTTTACACACTGCTTTGATATGATCAGTGGCGATTAGCTGCGACTGGTTTCTCTCCTTTCTTTCTGGTTTACGGTCTCTATATTCGCAGGTGGAGCGTGCAATTTTATTTCAGGTATGAAAGTTATCCTGCTCTCGTCTGTGGGTCAATCGTACACATGGTGCAGTACCGGTGTAAACAGCAGGGGCACTAAAGAACACAGACACAATATTACGCATCAGACTGAACTAGACCTGGGTAATAAATAACCCTTACGCACATTACTCAAGTCTTTTGGACATTCCACATTAATAAATAGCTTAGTCTGAGACGTAAAGATGCTCAGGACAACGATCACAACAACAGCAGAGAATGGATAGGAATCAAAATTCACCTGTGTATTAAAATCGTAAAGAGCCCCAGATTAGCAGCAGAAAACCAGTGACCAGTTAGCGAGTTGCCATGGAAACCAGGGTTGACTCCAATACACTGCATTAGCTCAGCTAGCTAAACTGGTGTAAACTGGAAACAGAGCTGTCAGTATTGGGTCAAGTGCTACTGCTGATATAGTGACTAAAAATCTAAACAACTTAGGGGAAGAAAAAAAACCCAAAACTTTTCACTTCCAGTTTGTTTTTATTTCCATAATCCTGCAGTTTGTACAGAGTTTTATATAGACAGTAAATCTCAGTGTCCAACACGTACATCATCATCGTAGACGTTCCAGTTCATCCTCACTGCTTAGCGGAGACGATTTTATACTCTTTATACTTTCAGTTCATATTTTTCCCTCAGAATGTGGTTTCAGTACTTTCAGTACAACCTACTGGAAGTCATGTTCCCCTAAAACACAGATGTTTTCATTTAAGCAAGTGATCCTTTCCTGAACATACGTTCTACACTCGCTGTAATTACACACTGCAGTCAGTGATGGAGATCGTGGAATGTATTTGGAAAATCCATCAGAGGCAGAGACGAAAAACACTAACGGGTCTGGACCGAACAAAACCACATCCAGCCTTCATTCTAACACACTGACACTGCAGACTCCTTCCACACACAGACACACAAACACAGACAGACACACACACAGACAGACACACACACACACACACAGACACACACACACAGACACACACACACAGACACACACACACAGACACACACACAGTCACACACACAGTCACACACACAGTCACACACACACACAGTCACACACACACACACACAGACACACACACACAGACAGACACACAGACAGACACACACAGACACACACACAGTCACACACACACACAGTCACACACACACACACAGTCACACACACACACAGTCACACACACCTCATTTCAGGAAAACTTTAATAAAGATTCTTTATTACCAGTTTATTCACAGTGGAGTGTGAGCTGTACACGATTGAGCTGTTACTATGGAAACGATAAGGTATCAGTACATGAGTATAAACCTGTCGTACAGTCAGAGCTGCTGTTAGAGAGAATTAATCAACACCTGAACACCAATCAGAGCCCAGCGTACTGAAGTTAATCTTACTTTAACAATTCATGTAAATGCTGGACAACAGAAAATAACACGAGTGTGATGATAAATATCGCGTGCGGTTGAGTCTTGTCTCTGTGCCAGAAAGCGTAGTAACACAGACCGAGACAGAGAGAGAGGGAGAGAGAGAGGGAGGGAGAGAGAGACAGACAGACAGAGAGAAAGAGAGAGAGCGCGAGAGAGAGAGAGGAGTGTGAGGAAATTCCCCCCACAGCTGCACAAAGGATCCATTGTACCCCACAATGAGGGTCAGACACTCAGGGAGCAACCATTTTATGTTCACTACACTTCTGATTGTAGGGTTTGATTGAAACAGAACAGCTGAATGAGATGTGGAAGGTTCTAGAAGAGATGATGTCCTCCTGCTGGTTTTATGTTCACTGAACACATTTTTACCTAAGAATTTACAGACAGATGTGATCATCTAAAACTAGACATTAAACAGCAGCTGCGCGCACACACACACACACACACCATCTCAAAACAATTAACACAGTGGGAAAAA
>NC_083463.1:32948139-32958139 GCF_030014155.1 Tachysurus vachellii | reverse complement strand
GACACCTACACACACACGTGCCCTATGTAGGACACCTACACACACACATGTGCCCTATGTAGGACACCTACACACACACACGTGCCCTATGTAGGACACCTACACACACACACACACACATGTGCCCTATGCAGGACACCTACACACACACACACATGTGCCCTATGCAGGACACCTACACACACACACACACGTGCCCTATGTAGGACACCTACACACACACACACACGTGCCCTATGTAGGACACCTACACACACACATGTGCCCTATGTAGGACACCTACACACACACATGTGCCCTATGTAGGACACCTATACACACACATGTGCCCTGTGTAGGGCACCTACACACACACACACACATGTGCCCTGTGTAGGACACCTATACACACATGTGCCCTGTGTAGGACACCTATACACACACCTATACACACCCCTATGCCCTATGTAGGACACCTATACACACACCTATACACACCCCTATGCCCTATGTATGACACCTATACACACCTGTGCCCTATGTAGGACACCTATACACACACCTATACACACACACCTATACACACCTGTGCCCTGTGTAGGACACCTGTGCCCTGTGTAGGACACCTGTGCCCTGTGTAGGACACCTGTGCCCTGTGTAGGACACCTGTGCCCTGTGTAGGACACCTGTGCCCTGTGTAGGACACCTGTGCCCTGTGTAGGACACCTGTGCCCTGTGTAGGACACCTGTGCCCTGTGTAGGACACCTGTGCCCTGTGTAGGACACCTGTGCCCTGTGTAGGACACCTGTGCCCTGTGTAGGACACCTGTGCCCTGTGTAGGACACCTGTGCCCTGTGTAGGACACCTGTGCCCTGTGTAGGACACCTGTGCCCTGTGTAGGACACCTGTGCCCTGTGTAGGACACCTGTGCCCTGTGTAGGACACCTGTGCCCTGTGTAGGACACCTGTGCCCTGTGTAGGACACCTGTGCCCTGTGTAGGACACCTGTGCCCTGTGTAGGACACCTGTGCCCTGTGTAGGACACCTGTGCCCTGTGTAGGACACCTGTGCCCTGTGTAGGACACCTGTGCCCTGTGTAGGACACCTATACACACACCTATACACACACCTGTACCCTGTGTAGGACACCTATACACACACCTATACACACACCTGTGCCCTGTGTAGGACACCTATACACACACCTATACAAACACCTGTGCCCTGTGTAGGACACCTATACACACACCTGTGCCCTGTGTAGGACACCTATATACACACACCTATACACACCTGTACCCTGTGTAGGACACCTATACACACACCTGTGCCCTGTGTAGGACACCTATACACACACCTATACACACCTGTACCCTGTGTAGGACACCTATACACACACCTGTGCCCTGTGTAGGACACCTATACACACGCCTATACACATGCCTGTGCCCTGTGTAGGACACCTATACACACACCCATACACACACCTGTACCCTGTGTAGGACACCTATATACACACCCATACACACACCTGTGCCCTGTGTAGGACACCTATACACACACCTATACACACCTGTGCAGGACTCCTATACACACTCCCATACACACACCTGTGCCCTGTGTAGGACACCTATACACACACCTATGCAGGACACCTATACACACTCCTATACACACACTCCTATACACACACACTCCAATACACACACACTCCAATACACACACACTCCAATACACACACACTCCTATACACACACCTGTGCCCTGTGTAGGACACCTATACACACACCTATACACACCTGTGCAGGACACCTATACACACTCCTATACACACACTCCTATACACACACTCCTATACACACACTCCTATACACACACCTGTGCCCTGTGTAGGACACCTATACACACACCTATACACACCTGTACCCTGTGTAGGACACCTATACACACACCTGTGCCCTGTGTAGGACACCTATACACACGCCTATACACATGCCTGTGCCCTGTGTAGGACACCTATACACACACCCATACACACACCTGTACCCTGTGTAGGACTCCTATACACACTCCCATACACACACCTGTGCCCTGTGTAGGACACCTATACACACACCTATGCAGGACACCTATACACACTCCTATACACACACACTCCTATACACACACACTCCTATACACACACCTGTGCCCTGTGTAGGACACCTATACACACACCTATACACATCTGTGCAGGACACCTATACACACTCCTATACACACACTCCTATACACACACTCCTATACACACACCTGTGCCCTGTGTAGGACACCTATACACACACCCATACACACACCTGTACCCTGTGTAGGACACCTATACACACTCCTATACACACACTCCTATACACACACACTCCTATACACACACACCCCTATACACACACCTGTGCCCTGTGTAGGACACCTATACACACACCTATACACATCTGTGCAGGACACCTATACACACACACTCCTATACACACACACACACACTCCTATACACACACACACACACTCCTATACACACACACACACTCCTATACACACACACACTCCTATACACACACACACACTCCTATACACACACACACTCCT
This sequence comes from Tachysurus vachellii, assembly GCF_030014155.1. Classification (NCBI taxonomy): domain Eukaryota; kingdom Metazoa; phylum Chordata; class Actinopteri; order Siluriformes; family Bagridae; genus Tachysurus; species Tachysurus vachellii. Next base: position 32,955,540 of record NC_083463.1, on the reverse strand, counting down.
ATACACACACACACTCCTATACACACACACACACTCCTATACACACACACACACACCTATACACACACACACACCTATACACACACACACACCTATACACACACACACTCCTATACACACACACACACACACCTATACACACACACCTATACACACACACACCTATACACACACACACCTATACACACACACACCTATATACACACACACACCTATACACACACACACCTATACACACACACACCTATACACACACACACCTATACACACACACACCTATACACACACACACACCTATACACACACACACCTATACACACACACACCTATACACACACCTGTGCCCTGTGTAGGACACCTGTATAAGGCGTCATTTGGGATTTAACCCTCATTCGGCGATTTCGAGGCCAAAAAATGTTAAATTATAATAAACACTACATACACAAACCCACACAACAGAACAAGGTATAAATTATTTTAGAATTAAATAAGTTGTTAACGATCTGTTAATTTATTTATATAAAATCCTTTGTAACTTCAGTGAATGCGGCATTTCTGGACGACACCGTTAGCCACCAGTACGCTGCGCTGTGATTGGCTCACATTTTCCCGCCTACTACGCCACGACTGGCTAGGAGTTCATCCTCACGCGCATTCCACTGATTCGACCAATCAGCGGCGTCACTCGCGAGAACGAACAAAGTGTCAATCTAACGCTCCTGCGGTGGGATTTGGCGTCATAAAGCGGGTGGAGACGGAAACCACGCCCACTTTATCAGCTAGCTGCAGACTTGGCGTTGGCCGAGAGGATGAATTAAGTTACGGGTCTAACGGTACGGATACGTCATATATACACCTATATACACACACACACACACACACACACACACACACACACACACACACGGGTAAATAAATGGCACTGAATGGCTAGAAGACTTTACTGCACAAAAGGAGCGGAGTAAAATAAAGTGCTATAGCGTGTTCAGTTCGCCTCAGGATCCCCATCATCCCCCCCCACAGCCCCCCCTCACTAATCCCAGCCGTTTATCCAGTGTATAAATATCATTGTGTAAAATCCCTGACTCACAAAGGGCAGCTGGAGACGAGAGCTCTGTATATGAAGCGATGGCTGAGTTCGTGTCCAGTTTAAGGCTGCAGCGTCTCCCGAAAGTCGGTCAGTGTTTTCTCCTTGTTTCTCCCCTCAGAGTGATGCTTCTGTCGCCTCAACCGAACACAGCACCGCCCCTTTTATATCAGCCCCGCCCACTCCATCATAACCAGGCTGATCCGTTATACCGTGGCTCCGCCCCTTTATCCCTCCCACACCCCCAACCTCTTTATTCCAGATTCCCATCTTTCTTCACGCCTCTTTGGCGCCACTGGTAATCCCGCCCACACTGCTTTGATTGGTCCGTGCAAGCGTTTGGCCGCTGACGATTGGTTGATAATAAGTGCCGATCACAGGTTACTGCGGGTTCGGTTGAGAAAACGCTGAAAATCGTTTAAAACGGTTTATTCTTTATATAAACAATTGTATTGAAATACATTTTGTGCAGTTGATTACTTAATATAATAAATGTAAGACTGTATAAGGACGGACGATGTCTCCCTCTAGCGGTTACATTAGTTTACTGACATTAAAGTCTCATTCAAGTTTAATCCTTTAACTCCATTTAAAATAAAGGTTAAATTGTTAAAATCTAACATTAGAGACAACTTTCATGTATTAAACCTTATAAAATGGAGTAAATCTTTAAAACAGATCTCTGGACTTTCTGAAATGGTTAAAGTTATTAAAGCTTAATCATTTTAATATCAGACAAAATTCTTGCACAAAAACACATTTCTTGTTTTAAATGAACAGAGCTCAAATAAAGCAAGTTTATTTATTTATTATTATTATTATTATTATTATTATTATTATTATTATGTGGTGTGTGTTTGTGGTGTGTGTTGTGGTGTGTGTTTGTGGTGTGTTTGTGGTGTGTGTTTGTGGTGTGTGTTGTGGTGTGTGTTTGTGGTGTGTGTTGTGGTGTGTGTTTGTGGTGTGTGTTGTGGTGTGTGTTTGTGGTGTGTTTGTGGTGTGTGTTTGTGGTGTGTTTGTGGTGTGTGTTTGTGGTGTGTTTGTGGTGTGTGTTTGTGGTGTGTTTGTGGTGTGTGTTTGTGGTGTGTTTGTGGTGTGTGTTTGTGGTGTGTTTGTGGTGTGTGTTTGTGGTGTGTTTGTGGTGTGTGTTTGTGGTGTGTGTTTGTGGTGTGTGTTTGTGGTGTGTTTGTGGTGTGTGTTTGTGGTGTGTTTGTGGTGTGTGTTTGTGGTGTGTTTGTGGTGTGTGTTTGTGGTGTGTTTGTGGTGTGTTTGTGGTGTGTGTTTGTGGTGTGTTTGTGGTGTGTGTTTGTGGTGTGTTTGTGGTGTGTTTGTGTTGTGTTTGTGGTGTGTTTGTGGTGTGTTTGTGTTGTATTTGTGGTGTGTGTTTGTGGTGTGTGTTTGTGGTGTGTTTGTGGTGTGTTTGTGGTGTGTTTGTGGTGTGTGTTTGTGGTGTGTTTGTGGTGTGTGTTTGTGGTGTGTTTGTGGTGTGTTTGTGGTGTGTTTGTGGTGTGTTTGTGGTGTGTGTTTGTGGTGTGTTTGTGGTGTGTTTGTGGTGTGTGTTTGTGGTGTGTTTGTGGTGTGTGTTTGTGTTGTGTTTGTGGTGTGTTTGTGGTGTGTGTTTGTGGTGTGTTTGTGGTGTGTGTTTGTGGTGTGTGTTTGTGGTGTGTGTTTGTGGTGTGTTTGTGGTGTGTTTGTGGTGTGTTTGTGGTGTGTGTTTGTGGTGTGTTTGTGGTGTGTGTTTGTGTTGTGTTTGTGTTGTGTGTTTGTGGTGTGTGTTTGTGGTGTGTTTGTGGTGTGTGTTTGTGGTGTGTGTTTGTGGTGTGTTTGTGGTGTGTTTGTGGTGTGTGTTTGTGGTGTGTTTGTGGTGTGTTTGTGGTGTGTGTTTGTGGTGTGTTTGTGGTGTGTGTTTGTGGTGTGTGTTTGTGGTGTGTTTGTGGTGTGTTTGTGGTGTGTGTTTGTAGTGTGTTTGTGGTGTGTGTTTGTGGTGTGTGTTTGTGGTGTGTGTTTGTGGTGTGTGTTTGTGGTGTGTTTGTGTTGTGTGTTTGTGGTGTGTTTGTGGTGTGTGTTTGTGGTGTGTGTTTGTGGTGTGTTTGTGGTGTGTGTTTGTGGTGTGTGTTTGTGGTGTGTGTTTGTGGTGTGTTTGTGGTGTGTTTGTGGTGTGTGTTTGTGGTGTGTGTTTGTGGTGTGTTTGTGGTGTGTGTTTGTGGTGTGTGTTTGTGGTGTGTTTGTGGTGTGTGTTTGTGGTGTGTGTTTGTGGTGTGTTTGTGGTGTGTGTTTGTGGTGTGTGTTTGTGGTGTGTGTTTGTGGTGTGTTTGTGGTGTGTGTTTGTGGTGTGTGTTTGTGGTGTGTTTGACACTGTATTTTAACGTTGTTGTTTGGTAGCTGGGACTTATTACATATTTAGTGAACATTTTTGCAGCAGTTACAGCAGTGTGTGTGTGTGAAACATTTACAAACTTGAAAGCATTTACATTTTTTGTGTGCGTGTGTGTGTGTGTGTGTGTGTGTGTGTGTGTGTGTTTGTCCAGCAGATGTCGCTCTTCACTTTGTTTAAACTTTCAGCCATTTCTTTTTTTTTTTTTAATATTTTTATCTTCTTCTTGTTTATAACTTCAGCTATAAATGAATTGCTATGACAACAGTGGTTTTGTGACAGTGACCTAATAAACAGGTGGAGGTGTGTGTGAGTCATGAGTATAAATCTACATGGGATTCATTTAGACAGGAAATCACATTTACACACATCATTTAGTTGAGATTGACAGACAGACAGAAACAGACAGAGAGACAGACTGAAAGAGACGACGTCTGGATGGAAGCGTATGTTGTTCTAGAACTTGGATCTACCTTTCAGCATTGATGGTGCCTTTCCAGATGTGTAAGCTGCCCATGCCACACACACTCATGTAACCCCATACCATCAGAGATGCAGGCTTCTGAACTGAGCACTGATAACAACGTGGGTTGTCCTTGTCCTCTGTAGTCCAGATGACATGACGTCCAGTTTTCCAAAAACAGAAGTTCACATTTTGATTCGTCTGACCACAGAACAGTTTCCACTTTGCCACAGTCCATGTTAAATGATCCTTGGCCCAGAGAAAACGCCTGCGCTTCTGGATCATGTTTAGATACGGCTTCTTTTTTGACCTATAGAGTTTTAGCCGGACGGCGAATGGCTCGGTGGATTGTGTTCACTGACAATGTTTTCTGGAAGTATTCCTGAGCCCATGTTGTGGTTTCCATTACAGTAACATTCCTGTATGTGATGCAGTGACGTCTCAGGGCCAGAAGATCACGGGCACCAGTACGGTTCTCCGACCTTGACCCTTACACACAGAGATTGTTCCAGATTCTCTGAACCTTTGGATGATATTATACACTGTAGATGATGAGAACGTCAAACTCTTTGCAATTCTTCTCTGAGAAACTCCTTTCTGATTTTGCTCCACTATTTTTCACCACAGCATCGGGGGAATCGGTGATCCTCTGTCCATCCTGACGTCTGAGAGACACGGCCACACTGACAGGCTCTTTTTATACCCAGTCATGTTCCTAATTGACCAAATAATTTACAAATTGGTCCTCCAGCTGTTCCTTATACGTACATGTAACTTTTCCGGCCTCTTATTGCTACGTGTCCCAACTTTTTTGGATTGTGTAGCTCTCATGAAACCCAAAATGAGCCAATATTTAGCATGAAATTTCAAAATGTCTCACTTTCAACATTTGATATGTTATCTGTATTATATTGTGAATAAAATATACGTTTGTGTCCCAACCTTTTTGGAATCGGGTTTATAGATAGATAGATAGACAGACAGACAGACAGACAGACAGATAGATAGATAGATAGATAGATAGACAGATAGATATGTAGATAGATAGATAGATAGATAGATAGATAGATAGATAGATAGATAGATAGATAGATAGATAGACAGATAGATATGTAGATAGATAGATAGATAGATAGATAGATAGATAGATAGATAGATAGATAGATAGATAGATATGTAGATATATAGATAGATAGATAGATAGATAGATAGATAGATAGATAGATAGATAGACAGACAGATAGATATGTAGATAGATAGATAGATAGATAGATAGATAGATAGATAGATAGATAGATAGATAGATAGACAGATAGATAGATAGATAGATAGATAGATAGATAGATAGATAGATAGATAGATAGATAGATAGAGAGATCACTATTCAATATAAAGAAAATCTAATATTTTGGAAGTGACTCTACACAATGATGACCAGAGTCACAATGATGACCAATGACAGGCTGCAGTGTATTGAATAGAATAAATCAAACAGGGATAAATAAATCTTTTTAAATTGTATATTTTTCATAAATCCTAAATGAAAGTTTTTACACATACATCTTACATACATATCTACTTTAATTGTTAACATCAGGGGACACAAACATTAAAATTCAGTTAATTGTCAATCATACAAATATTCACACAATTGAACGGTTTCTGCCTTTACAGTTAACTAGTGTGCTAGAAACTCAAATCGGTCATGATTTGAAAAAAGTTTATAAATAAAATAAAAAATTCACTGCACTAGTGTAACGTGTTTCTAGACTATTTATCATTTTCAACAATTCCCCTTCATGTGCTGTTTTTAATGATTACTCCACTTCCCCTTGGTTAAGTCCCCTTAGTTAAGTCCCCTTGGTTAAGTCCCCTTAGTTAAGTCCCCTTGGCCATTTTAAAGGCATCAATGGAGACTACAAGAAATTACCCAGAATCCTTTGTTGTCTTTTGGGGTGCAGTTCCCTTTTTTTTCCCAATAATATTTGATTGTCTTGTTGCACTGATTTTCTATACTGCTAGCTAATTATTATGCTAGCTAGATAGCAGAGTTGTTATTTAGCACACTAAACAGTTAGCAAACATGGTATTTAATATGTTCTATTTAGTACGCTAATGCTTTCAGCAGATTAGCTGATTGTCACACTGGTAGTGTTGAGCAATAAAATCTCTAATCATTATACGTTAATCACTGAAGCTAACATTTATGCTTGATCTTGGTTTAGCGCTATCTATTTCATTTAATACCGTATTGTACTTTCTGTCTTATTAAATAGAGTACATGTAGCTATCTACCAAGCTAACTAGATGTTTACTGTACAGACAACTGCTTGGTGTAGCAACTGAAAAACAGCACCAGATCTGTGAAGCTGACCTTTAACCTTCAATTGCTGACATGTTTATTTGTGTATTAAAACTCTACAGGACTATCGAAGGAGTGTGTTAGCATGTTGCTAAGTAGCACTAGTTAGCAGTTTTCTACATGTTAACACCAGCCTGCTCCATCCAGAAAATGTTTTCTGAGAAGGGAAGAGGAAGTTACTCTTATAGTGGTGGTTGTTAACCTCACACCTCCTCACACACATGCTGAGGTGTGTGTGTGTGTGTGTGTGTGTGTGTGTGTGTGTGTGTGTTTAGCAGCATGGAACTCTGTGACCTTCATATCATACGTGATGTGAACAGAAAGTTAAATATAACCACACAGAACAAAGGTCACTATAGTTAGCAGTTAGCAGTTAGCTCAGTGTCACCAAAGTGCATTACTCCTTCCATTTTTGTTTTTCTGTCAGGAAATGATGCCTGAGAAGGTGTTTATAGAAAGAGAAAGTCCTCGATTCATGAACTTGCTCAGTCCTGAGTCAGGGTCCTCTTCTGTCGTGAACTTTGACCTCATGGACTTTTGAATGTAATATCCAGGATCTTTACACGGCTCGATCTCCACGCTGTAAATGATAAAAAGTCCAAAAACGTCTCTGAAAAGGTTTCTCAGCAATATTCTTCCATTTTTCTCTAAAAAGCATCAATTTGATTTCACAACAATTTGACATAAGATACAAAACCATACTAACTATTTTTTCATCGTTATCTTTTATCATCATTTTATAAAATATTTAATGACACTCAGGGGAAAAAGAGAAAGATCTGTGAAGACACAGAGTGACCTCTGACCTCTGAACTCCATGGAAGGTTCTGCGCGAGTCTTTATCCAGACACAGTGTGAACCCCGTCCTCTCGCTCGTCTGTAGCTTCATGCTGCACGTCCGGATTTTGACCTATAGAAAAACGAATGTTAAATATTATACGTCGTCCTCCTTTAACTTCCAGACCATGAAGAAAATAAAGACAGAATACAGAGAGACACACGTCCTGAGAAACACCTCTGTTTTAATCAGAGGGGAAAGTTGTCCAATAAAAAACCTTCATCATTAAAAATAAAACAATTTATCAAGATCAGACTTAATAATAATAATAATAATA
>NC_083463.1:32928139-32943139 GCF_030014155.1 Tachysurus vachellii | reverse complement strand
TCTGTTCTGTGTGTGTATACCTCTGTTCTGTGTGTGTGTATGTGTGTGTTTACGTCTGTTCTGTGTGTGTGTATACCTCTGTTCTGTGTGTGTGTGTGTACTTCTGTTCTGTGTGTGTGTACAGTATACCTCTGTTCTGTGTTTGTGTGTGTGTACTTCTGTTCTTTGTGTGTGTGTGTGTACTTCTGTTCTGTCTGTGTGTTCTTGAAGCTCTTGATCCCGCCACAATTCCCAGTTCTTCCAGAAGCTATTACACGTGTTGCTTTTTTAATCCTTTAGACTGATGGAGACTCTCAGCATCATCACCTGCCTGGAGTTTTCATCTCCTTGTGTTCTATACAACCACTACAGCACATCACATTTCCTCCATCAGACTTCACAGATGGCTTCATGAGGTCCTCCATTTATTTTGCACCTCAGACACACACTCGTCTGTCCACAACTGCTGTTTTTGCCATTAATCCTCTTTCTGTGTTCTTCCGCATTCGAACTATTTCTGTTTACTGAGTCACAGATGCATCGTCATCACTGAACCTCTGCCTGTTTCCTGGAGTCCAGCCTCCTGGAGATATTTCCTCATGGTGGAAGATGAGACTGGTGTTTAGTGGATAAAGCTGTTAGATGTTGAATGAGGACCTGTGAGGTGTCTGATTCTCAGACTAAAGACTCTGATGTCTTTGTCCTCCTCCACAGTTGTGAATTTTAGAAAAACAAAACCTTTGAGTGATTGTGTGTGTGTGTGTGTGTGTGTGTGTGTGTGTGTGAGAGAGAGAGAGATAAAGAGACCTCCAGGGCACGTGTGAGGGTTGGTCCATGACAGTTGTCCTCTCCCAGAGTGGCCTGTAGAAGGCGCTGTATGACATCACGCATGTAGCTGAGCTGTGTCTCCGTCCGACCCTCAGCCTCCAGATCTTCCCTCAACACTGAGCACAGAGACTCTGAGAACACAACTGGATCTGCAAACACAAACACACTGCGAACATAAACACACACACACACACAAACACACACACACAAAGAATTAACCAACTTCTTGTTTAAAAATCAATTAATCAGTATCAGGTGACAGTCACATTAATGTACTGCGGTAAACCAGAGTATGTTAGGAGTGTGTATGTGTGTTTGTCTGTGTGTGTGTCTGTGTGTTTCTGTGTACAATGTGTTTGTAGTTCCAGTGGTGTGTGTGTGGGTCTCCTGCTCTAACACATTCACTGGACAGATCACTCATTAACACACTGTAAAGGAAGAAAACACAGGTTTGTGTGTGTGTGTGTGTGTGTGTGTGTGTGTGTGTGTGTGTGTGTGTGTGTGTGTGTGTGTGTGTGTAAGAGAGAGAAAGTCCAGAGAATGAGACACACTGTCCTGAAAATAAGAACAGAAATGAACAAACAATGCAAACAATGTATTTACACACAATGCTGCAGGGTTGCCATGTTTGGGCCAAACCCCCGTCTGAGTCAGGCAGTAAAACACAACGTTTCATTACATTAAATGTGAATGTAAACAGATGACTGCAGTGTGAGAGGAATAGAACAGGAAGAGACGAGCAGCTGGAGGACAATCATCACCTGTAGAGTGTTCAGTAATGCTGCTTCATCACACAACCCGCTGTTCATTACTTTCCTCTAACACAATAACACCAAGTCTTTTACTGTCCAACATGAGCAGCATTATTATACAGACACATGGCTGTGGGTGGAGTTAGGGATGACACGGACCGACAGAGACAGGAAGTTATTTAATAAAATGTATTAATGAAGTGTGTGAGTTACAGAGAAGGAAGTTTATTATACATCACTGAATGACAGAAAAAACAGAAACAGGTAAACAGGTCAAACCAGTCTGAGTCAGTAACAGACATTATACTGAGTTATTCTATAGGGAATGTGTGAGTGTGTGTGTGTGTGTGTGTGTGTGTGTATGTATATGTGTGTGTATGTGTGTGTGTGTACTTACTGCTCTTGTAAAGGATAATTTTCATTCCTCAGACTGTGTTCAGCCATAAGCGTCTTTAGATACAGTAGTCCTGGCACACACACACACACACACACACACACACACACACACACAATTAATGCTTTACACATCATTACTTTATTACAAGTTTATATTATAATGAAACAAAGCCCAAAAAATAAAAATTAAAAAGAAAAAATACTTTTTTATGAGTTTCTTTCTTCTGTAATTTTACACACACAAAGTTGGGACACTGTACAAATTGTGAATAAAAAAGGAATGCAATAATTTACAAATGTCATAAACGTATATTTTATTCACAATAGAATACAGATAACATATCAAATGTTGAAAGTGAGACATTTTGAAATTTCATGCTAAATATTGGCTCATTTTGGGTTTCATGAGAGCTACACAATCCAAAAAAGTTGGGACACGTAGCAATAAGAGGCCGGAAAAGTTACATGTACGTATAAGGAACAGCTGGAGGACCAATTTGTAAATTATTTAGTCAATTAGGAACATGACTGGGTATAAAAAGAGCCTGTCAGTGTGGCCGTGTCTCTCAGACGTCAGGATGGACAGAGGATCACCGATTCCCCCGATGCTGTGGTGAAAAATAGTGGAGCAAAATCAGAAAGGAGTTTCTCAGAGAAAAATTGCAAAGAGTTTGACGTTCTCATCATCTACAGTGTATAATATCATCCAAAGGTTCAGAGAATCTGGAACAATCTCTGTGTGTAAGGGTCAAGGTCGGAGAACCGTACTGGTGCCCGTGATCTTCTGGCCCTGAGACGTCACTGCATCACATACAGGAATGTTACTGTAATGGAAACCACAACATGGGCTCAGGAACTTCCAGAAAACATTGTCAGTGAACACAATCCACCGAGCCATTCGCCGTCCGGCTAAAACTCTATAGGTCAAAAAAGAAGCCGTATCTAAACATGATCCAGAAGCGCAGGCGTTTTCTCTGGGCCAAGGATCATTTAACATGGACTGTGGCAAAGTGGAAACTGTTCTGTGGTCAGACGAATCAAAATGTGAACTTCTGTTTTTGGAAAACTGGACGTCATGTCATCTGGACTACAGAGGACAAGGACAACCCACGTTGTTATCAGTGCTCAGTTCAGAAGCCTGCATCTCTGATGGTATGGGGTTACATGAGTGTGTGTGGCATGGGCAGCTTACACATCTGGAAAGGCACCATCAATGCTGAAAGGTAGATCCAAGTTCTAGAACAACATACGCTTCCATCCAGACGTCGTCTCTTTCAGGGAAGACCTTACATTTCCCAACATGACGATGCCAGACCACATACTGCATCAGTTACAACATCATGGCTGCGTAGAAGAAGGATCCGGGTACTGAAATGGCAGCCTGCAGTCCAGAGATTTCACCCATAGAAAACATTTGGCGCATCATAAAGAGGAAGATGTGACAAAGGTAATGTGACCTGAGACAGATGAGCAACTAGAAGCCTGTATTAGACAAGAATGGGACAACATTCCTATTCTAAACTTGAGCGACTTGTCTCCTCAGTCCCCAGACGTCTGCAGACTGGTATAAAAAGAAGAGTTGATGCCACACTGTGGGAAACATGGCCTTGTTCCAGCTTTTTTGAGATGTGTTGATGCCATGAAATTTAAAATCAACTTATTTTTGCCTTAAAATGATAAATTTTCTCAGTTTAAACATTTGATGTCATCTGTGTTGTGTTCTGAATGAAATATTAACATTTGAAACTTCCACATATATATATTTATATACACATTTACATCTGCCATATTTTTAGGTGAAGGTAATGAGTAAAAGAGGCGGAGTCACTGAGTTACAGAGTCAGTAAATTACAGAGTCAGTAAGTAAATTACAGAGTCAGTCACTGAGTTACAGTCAGTAAGTTACAGAGTCAGTAAGTAAATTACAGAGTCAGTCACTGAGTTACAGAGTCAGTAAGTTACAGAGTCAGTAAGTAAATTACAGAGTCAGTAAGTTACAGAGTCAGTCACTGAGTTACAGAGTCAGTAAGTTACAGAGTCAGTAAGTAAATTACAGAGTCAGTAAGTTACAGAGTCAGTCACTGAGTTACAGAGTCAGTAAGTTACAGAGTCAGTCACTGAGTTACAGAGTCAGTAAGTTACAGAGTCAGTCACTGAGTTACAGAGTCAGTAAGTAAATTACGGAGTCAGTCACTGAGTTACAGAGTCAGTAAGTAAATTACGGAGTCAGTCACTGAGTTACAGAGTCAGTAAGTAAATTACGGAGTCAGTCACTCAGTTACTGAGTCACTTACTGATTAACGGAGTCACTTAAAAAAACAGCAACATTTGAAGACAAACTTTTGAAGGAAGTTACAGTTTAAATGATATATAAAAGTTATTCCTGAAGTATTTGATATTAATTTATTTGAAACTGCAGCAAACCTGAAATTAACCTCACAGACATAGACCTGTACTCTAAACACTACAAACACACCTAATATATCTATAACTGTGTGTGTGTGTGTGTGTGTGTGTGTGTGTGTGTGTGTGTGTGTGTGTGTGAGTGAGAGAGATACCTGGGGTATGTGTCTCTGTTTTTAACTGTCTAGTGTAATTGAGCCCTACAATACAGAACGGCTCTGGCAGCGTCAGCATCCTCTTACATGACTCGTAAAGCCTTTTATACAGAACATCAGGAATGTACGCCACCTGCAACACACACACAGACACACACACAGACACACACACAGACACACACACAGACACACACACAGACACACACACACAGACACACACACACACAGACACACACAGACACACACACAGACACACACACAGACACACACACACACAGACACACACAGACACACACACACACAGACACACACAGACACACACACACACAGACACACACACGCACACACAGACACACACACACAGACACACACAGACACACACAGACACACACAGACACAGACACAGACACACAGACACACACAGACACACACACGCACACACACAGACACACACAGACACACACAGACACACACACAGACACACACACAGACACACACAGACACACACACAGACACACACACAGACACACACAGACACACACACACAGACACACACATGCACACACAGACACACACAGACACACACATGCACACACAGACACACACATACACACATACACACACATACACACACACGCACACATAGACACACACAGACACACAGACACACACATGCACACACAGACACACACATACACACACAGACACACACACAGACACACACACATTATGATTTGCATGTTTAATTTTAATAAGAAACTATTTGATAAACTATTAGCACACTACCTGTATGACGGCGTACATGAGAGTGTGTAACAGTGGGATGATGTGGGATTTCATGTCGACTCTCTCAGCCTGTGAACATGACATAAAATATTAAATAAAAACATTAAAGATTAGTGACTCCGCCTCCTTATCTCAATAACCTTTACCTACATAATAATTAAACAGGCACAAGCAGTTTATAAACACCTGTCATTCATTCATCTGTTATCTGAATGTGATCTACATTATCACACTATCTATAGACACTCCTAAATAGTTCTGTAACACACACACACACACACACACACACACACACACACACACAGTGTCTTACTCTTTCCAGCTCCTTGAGAGTTACTCGGACCAAAGCAAGGCTCTTCTGAGGATCACACTGAACCTTCTTATGCAAAGTCCACCTTAGCATTCCTAAACACACACACACACACACACACACACAGTATTGGTACTGCTACACAGACAGTACACAGTACACGGACCTCTGACCAGGTGAGTGTGTTACCTTTATTGCCCACACACTGTGGGGTGTCCAGTTCTCTCAGAATCGCCTGTAGGCTTCGGTAGATTTCTGAATCCATAGCTGCAAGTTCTACAAACACATCACACACACACACACACACACACGCACACACATACACACACTCTAAACTCTCACATTTATGAAGTAATTAAAGGTTTTTTAACGTGATAATAATACATTTATTAATATTTAATAACATTTATAAGACTCAGAACCAGAACCAGTACCTGCTGCGTCCATACTACAGTCACTAGAGTTTACCCACGATGCCATGTGAGCATGATGATGTCACTGCTGGTGGTCGCTAGGATGGAAAGAAGCAAATGTATGTTCTACTGCAACACACACACACACACACACAGAGAGAGCTGACTCAGACATTCTGTTCCTTAATCTGTTCTCAACTTAGCCAAACTTTCTTTCTCCTAGTATGACAAACACACAGGCACAGGCACACACACACACACACACACACACACACACACACACACACACACACACACACAGTGCCCAAAGACGAGGTGGAAGAAACACATGAAAAGTGAAGCAAAAACAGAAACTAAATCAGACTTGTTCATCTCTGCTAACCATTAAGCAAAACTAGCCACATTTTCAACACACACACACACACACACACACACACACACACACACACACACACACACACACACACACACACACACACACACACACACACAAGTTATAAGAACATTCCAGTTCCATTCTCTGACCTGTTTTGTAGAGACTACATCTGTGGGCTACATCGCTATGCACATGATGTCGACTGAGAGGGAGAGAGAGACACGCCGAGTAACACTTCCTCTATCTATACACACACACACACACACACAGACAGTCAGAGAGAGAGACGGAAAGAGAGAGAGCAAGAGAGGGAGGGAGGAGGAAGAGAGACAGTGTGTGTGTAGAGGATGGAATAAACAGAGGAAAGTTCATAGGGTGCACAAGGAGTGTTTACTAGAGGTGTGAGAAAAGTGTGTGTGTGTGTGTGTCTGTGTTTGTGTGTGTGTTTGTGTGCGTGTGTTTGTGTGTGTCTGTGTTTGTGTGTGTGTTTGTGTGTGTGTGTCTGTGTTTGTGTGTGTTTGTGTGTGTGTCTGTCTGTGTTTGTGTGTGTGTTTGTGTGTGAGTGTGTTTGTGTGTGTGTTTGTGTATCTGTGTTTGTTTGTGTGTGTGTGTGTGTTTGTGTGTGTGTGTGTTTGTGTGTGTGTGTTTGTGTATCTGTGTGTGTGTCTGTGTGAATGCCTGATTGTACATTAGGAGTGATCACGTCTATATTTAACCCAAACTCTGGCAGTAAACACTCATTATATATTGCACTATTTATTCAGCTTTCTTCACTTTTTTCTTCACTTATAAGAATGTTAATGAGCAGAACTGAATGTTATTACTGTGGGAATAGATGTGTAACACCCACAGACCAGAGCAGAGAAAACAAGATGTTAATGATGAGGGTTAATGAGTTATTACTGTTAAGTGCACTAACACTGTAGAGCTTGTTAGTGATGAAAGAATAAACCAGTCACTGGGGTAAATATTGTGAGCTCAGATTAACCACTGTAATGCTAATTATAGTTAAAGTGTCATATTCACTGCCATTTTTATGCTAGCTAGCTATCAGCAGTTAGGGTTAGTTAGCTGTAATGTTTAAATCTTTATAATAATATCATTATTTATACAGCTCATTTATACATGTGTAATAGTGTGTAAAAAACAATCACATCAAACACACACACACAGTACACACACACACACACACACACTCACACACACACACACACGCACTGTACACACTGGCTCTGAAATACACCTTTTATAAATGTGTGGACTATTTCCTGTTCCCTCTGCAGTAAATCAGCCCACATCCTATACACAGATGTGTGTGTGTTTGCGTGTGTGTGTTTGTGTGTGTGTGTGTGTGTGTGTGTGTGTGTGTGTGTATCTCAACTCTGTTGTCTGTAATAAAAGTTTTAATCATAAATTGATTTTGTAATAAATTTCTACATTTTTATTCTGTTTTTATATCCAGAAGAAAGCTGTGTAATGAGAAACACAAAGAACAGAAATGAACAGAATCTCACTGTAACATCTTCAGCTATTTTCAACTAGTTGAGGAAATGTGGTGACTGACTGTACTGTAGACACACACACACACACACACACACACACACACACACACACACACACACACACACACACACAATCTCTCTAGCTATCTCTCTGTCTTGCTGTGCTGTAACCTTGCATACACTTTAAACAACCGCAGTACAACTGGGGCAGAGAGAGAGAGAGTGTGTGTGTGTGTGTGTGTGTATGTGTACGTGTGCATGTGTGCGAGTGTGTGTGAGCGTGTGTGTTTGTTCACTCTGTGTTTTGAGCAAAATGGCATCTATAGATGAAGTGCACTGTTTCAGCAACATTCAAAACCACAAAATGTCCTGTGTGTGTGTGTGTGTGAGAGAGAGAGAGAGAGAGAGAGAGAGAGAGAGAGAGAGAGAGAGAGGAACTGATGTGTTTCCTGGCTTTCTAAATGTGTAGGCGGAAATACAGAAAGTTATATTTAACCTGAAAAAGTACCATGTCCAAACACACACGCAAACACACACGCAAACACACACACACACACACACAGACCCGCTTTACTCAGTGTCTATAAAGATGAACTGCAGTAACATTGAAATAATAGGAAACACCTTTTGTAGAACAGAGATATATATATGAGAGAGAGAGAGAGAGAGAGAGAGAGAGAGAGAGAGAGAGAGAGAGAGAGAGAGAGAGAGAGAGAGAGAGAGAGAGAGAGAAAGTGAGAGAAAGAGAGAGTGAGAATGTGTGAGGTGAGAATGCTGTACATAGACTTTAGTTCAGCATTTAACACAATCATCCCTCAGCACCTGATTTTGAAGCTGAACCTGCTGGGACTGAACACCTCCCTCTGCAACTAGATCCTGGACTTCCTGACTCTGAGACCTCAGTCAGTCCGGATCAGGAACTGCATCTCCAGCACCACCACACTGAACACTGGAGCCCCTCAGGGCTGCGTGCTCAGTCCACTGCTGTTCACTCTGCTGACTCACGACTGAGCAGCAAGGCACAGATCGAACCATATCATCAAGTTCACTGATGACACGACTGTGGTGGGTCTCATCAACAAGAACGACGAGTCAGCATACAGAGAGAAGGTGCAACATCTAACTGTCTGGTGTAGAGCCAACAACCTGTCTCTGAATGTGGATGAAACTAAAGAGATGGTTGTTGACTTCAGGAGAGCACAGAGCGACCACTCTCTGCTGAACATCGACGGATCATCTGTAGAGATCATCAAGAGCACCAGCTCCATCACCAAGAAAGTCCAGCAGCGTCTCTACTTCTTACAAAGGCTGAGGAAGCCCAACCCCCCCCCCTTCTAACCATGTTCTACAGAGGGACCATTGAGATCATCCTGAGCAGCTGCATCACTGTCTGGTTTGTGAACTGCACCATCTCTGATCTCAAGACCCTGCAGTGGAGAGTGAGGACAGCTGAGAAGATCATTGGGGTCTCTCTTCCCTCTATCATGGACACTTACACCACACACTGCATCCACAAAGCCAACAGCATTGTGGACCTCACACACTCTTCACCTCACACACCCCTCACACACACTCTTCACCACACACACCCCTCACACACACTCTTCACCTCACACACCCCTCACACACACTCTTCACCTCACACACCCCTCACACACACTCTTCACCTCACACACCCCTCACACACACTCTTCACCACACACACCCCTCACACACACTCTTTACCCCACACACCCCTCACACACACTCTTCACCCCACACACCCCTCAGACACACTCTTCACCCCACCCACCCCTCAAACACACTCTTCACCCCACCCACCCCTCACACACACTCTTCACCCCACCCACCCCTCACACACACTCTTCACCCCACCCACCCCTCACACACACTCTTCACCCCACCCACCCCTCACACACACTCTTTACCCCACACACCCCTCACACACACTCTTCACCCCACACACCCCTCACACACACTCTTTACCCCACACACCCCTCACACACACTCTTCACCCCACCCACCCCACACACACTCTTCTCCCCACCCACCCCTCACACACACTCTTTACCCCACACACCCCTCACACACACTCTTTACCCCACACACCCCTCACACACACTCTTCACCCCACCCACCCCTCACACACACTCTTCACCCCACCCACCCCTCACACACACTCTTTACCCCACACACCCCTCACACACACTCTTCACCCCACACACCCCTCACACACACTCTTTACCCCACACACCCCTCACACACACTCTTTACCCCACCCACCCCTCACACACACTCTTCACCCCACACACCCCTCACACACACTCTTCACCCCACACACCCCTCACACACACTCTTTACCCCACACACCCCTCACACACACTCTTTACCCCACACACCCCTCACACACACTCTTTACCCCACACACCCCTCACACACACTCCTCACCCCACCCACCCCTCACACACACTCTTCTCCCCACCCACCCCTCACACACACTCTTCACCCCACACTCTTTGGGCCTCATGACCAGACTGTGTAACAGTTTCTTTCCACAAGCCACAACAGACTCATCAATAACTGAACTGAACTGTACCGAGCACAATACACACACACACAGACACACAGACACACAGACACACACACACAACTGTATGGACTGAACTGATCCTTATCAGTTCCAATATACATCCATGTCTACAGCACCACCATATAAAACTGTTTACATGATGTTTATACACACTGTTTATGCTCTTTTGTTTAATGTCTTGTATAGTTTGTCTGCAATGTCTTTTGTCCTGCACTGTCTTCTTGTCTTGTGTCTCACACTGTGTACACCAGGTTGTACAGATACACTTTATGTGTGTAGGACTAACTTACTTCAGTCCTTATCTCTGTGATGTTCTGTGTAGCTCCCTGGTCCTGGAGGAACGTTGTGTCATGTCACTGTGTACTGTGTCACATATATATGGTGTAAATGATAATAAAAGCTCTTGACTTGATCAGTTTGGAACAGACTGAAGGACTCTGGGTTTGGGGAAAGATGCTTGAAAGCTGAAGGTGGAGAAAAGCTTAAAATATTCAGAATTCACACACACACACACACACACACACACACACACACACACACACACACACATAGACACACCCAGACACACACACACACAGGCAGACACACACACACACACACACACACAGGCAGACACACACACACAGGCAGACACACACACACACACAGGCAGACACACACACACACACACACACAGAGTAAAACAATATGAGGAAGTGCACTGAGGCTGAACACACATCACAGAGAGAGAGGGGCTGTGAGATGTGTGTGTATGTGTGTGAGATGTGTGTGTGTGTTTCTTGGTTTTAACTTTGTGCTTTTTTCCTTCATTCTCAGTGTATAAAGTTCTGTTGCAAGTCTGAAGTGAGATATAATGAAGATTTCAGATGCTCTTACTTTCTTACTTGGGGAAGAGAGAGAGAGAGAGAGAGAGAGAGAGAGAGAGAGAGAGAGAGAGAGAGAGAGAGAGAGAGAGAGAGGAAAGATATTTTTCCATAAATCAGACTGGAAAAAACCGCAAACACACACACACACACACACACACACACACACACACACACACACACACACACACACACACACACACACCCCAATGCCACATTAGATATATTTCATTCATTATCTCTAATGTCGCTTAAATTGTATAAAAATATTGTTTCATTTATTATTAACAGTCCCAGTGTATGATGTCATTTTCAAAAGATTTTCCTGTTAGGATCTAATGGTTTGAATGGTTTAATGGTTTGGTTTTAAAAAAGATGACGTAGTTCAGTAGAACAACAGCGCCCCCTGCTGGTCATAAGGGGAAACAAACACTCCAACAAACACGTTATAATAATAATAATAATAATAATAATAATAATAATAATAATAATGACAGTCATGAAGAGAAACTACTTCTAATATTAATAAATTAATTAAACATCATTAACAAAAATATAAAAGCATCCTCTGATCTGTCCCTTCATCTCTAAACACAACAGATGAAGAGCTGTTAATTAATGCACTTTTTATTTGTATACAGATTTACACAGAAACTGCATTTATAAATATCTCTATACAAAAATGTTAAAATTTATCAAATTGTATTAAAATAGATTTGTTTAAAACATTTTGTTTCTAATAATCATTTTATTATCATTATAATTATTATTTATTAGAATTCTGCAATAATGAGAAACAAAACAAAGTGAAACAAAATGTAAATTACAATTTTGTAATAAAAACAAGAAATCTTGATTTTATTCAGTATTTTAAAGCACTGGTTTAGCTTCACTTTTACACTGGGATTGTGTCTGGGATGTAATTAAAGAGTCACAGAAATCAGTGATAAAGGTTTTTATTTACACTCAGTCTTTACATCCACATGGTTTAATTTAAACAAACAACAAGCACCTACAATTAAAAAGTACCATATCAGGAGCTCTGCTTCAGAGAGGATCTCAGTATGACAGAAATCATACACACACACACACACACATTCGCACACACTCACGCACCCCCCCCCACACACATTCGCACACATTCGCACACCCCCACACACACATACACACATACACCCCCCCAACCACACATGCGCGCGCACACACACACACACACACGCACGCACACACACATTCGCACACCCCCACACACACATCCCCCCCCCACTCCCCACACACACACACATATTTTCCTCAGCAGAGTTTCTCCTCTATTTAAAAAGATCCTGAATGAATAACATGATCCTATCCTCAGGCTTCAGTGTTTTAATATCACTCTTAAACTCCACAAAGGAAAAAGGGCTTTATTTTT
Source organism: Tachysurus vachellii (assembly GCF_030014155.1). Taxonomy (NCBI): domain Eukaryota; kingdom Metazoa; phylum Chordata; class Actinopteri; order Siluriformes; family Bagridae; genus Tachysurus; species Tachysurus vachellii. The sequence continues at coordinate 32,930,375 of NC_083463.1, read as the reverse complement.
AAACCATTAATAAAAATCTTACTGAGCTGCAGGACACATATTTAACATCGTGGCCTTGAAGCTTCAGCGGGTCAGAACATGGCACTGATAGATTTTTGTCGTTAAAGTACACACTGTAATTACACATAACTTTGGTTAAACATGGAGTTCATTCCAATAAGATTTATAATAAAGATTATACAGTGTTTTTGGTGCAAAACTATAAACAGTGTCAGTGCTGAGGTCTGCAATCTTAACAGTGATTTTACCCTGAGCTGAAAACATCTACTGAACATTAATGAGGTTCATCAGTAGGGAGTCGAGTCGAGGTCCAGCGGGTCACGGCTGGGGTCCACTGAAGGTGGAGATCGGTAAACAGAGCAGAGAACAGAATGTTTGCTCCATCTGACTGGAGAGAGCTCTCACCTTCAGCCAATCAGAACAACTGTCTGGCTTATAACACACCGACACCTCACACCTGTTAGACACACACACACACACAGTGAGTGAATGTGTGCGTGTGTGTTTGTGTAAGTGTGTGTGTGTTTGTGTGTGTGTATGTATGTGTGTGTATGTGTGTGTGTAAGTGTGTGTATGTGTGTGTGTGAGTGTGTGTGTGTAAGTGTGTGTGAGTGTGTGTGTAAGTGTGTGAGTGTGTGTGTGAGTGTGTGTGAGAGTGTGTGTGAGTGTGTGTGTGTGTGTGTGTGTGTGTAAGTGTGTGAGTGTGTGTGTGAGTGTGTGTGAGTAAGTGAGTGTGAGTAAGTGAGTGTGTGTGTGAGTGTGTGTATGTGTGTGTGTGTGAGTGTGTGTGAGTGTGTGTATGTGTGAGAGTGTGTGTGTAAGTGTGTGTGTGAGTGTGTGTGTGTGAGTGTGTGTATGAGAGTGTGTATGAGAGTGTGTGTAAGTGTGTGTGTGTGTGAGTGTGTGTATGTGTGTGTGTGTGAGAGTGTGTGTAAGTGTGTGTGTAAGTGTGTGTGTAAGTGTGTGTGTAAGTGTGTGTGTAAGTGTGTGTGTACCGTGTGACGCTCTGTAAAATCTTTTTCTCATCCTGATCTAAACAGACAGCAAACGTCGTGTTTCCAGATCCACAGACACGAAACCTGTCCACCTTCACCTGAGTTACACTCAGCTGCTGCACACAGACACACACACACACACACACACACACACACAGAGAACTTAGATATTGTGTGGATTCTTCTAAACACAGATAAAGAACAAATCTCTTTTCATTATATCTGTTAATGAGTGTTGAAATCTTTATTTCATTGATGTGTTTTAATGTCTAGAGATTAGAATAAAATGTTTTAATGTCTAGAGATTAGAATAAAATGTTTTAATGTCTAGAGATTAGAATAAAATGTTTTAATGTCTAGAGATTAGAATAAAATGTTTTAATAACTTTAAAATGTTTTACTTAAACAGGAATAAACAATATTAAAAAGTGAATCACAGCAACTTTTTTTTCAGCGTTTCAGACTCAAAGTGAAAGAGGAGGGAGTTTTGTGGCTCACTGACACAAAACAAAAACACCAAGGTAAGAAAAGCTGCAGTGACAAACACTGGTGCTCTGGTGGCTGTTGGTGCGGAGTGTGTGCGTGTGTGTGTGTGTGTTTACGCTGTATATGGCATGCTCACTGTGTTTGTGTTTGGTCGCGTGCTGTGTTTTTTGCACCATCTCTAAACCCTGCTTCCTTCCTGCACTTCAGATTTTTATCTCAACAGATTTGTGTTTAAGAGAATCGTCACTCGTCCTAAATCTTCGTCTTCTCTCTCAGTTACTGAGAATAATCTCTTCATTTACCTGATTGTAGTTCCTTTTGGTTTTGGAGTTCTGCCTCTTTAAAACCTCAGTCATGGTCAGCTGCAGGAACTCCATCTTAGGATCTAGACATAAAATAGATTTAAACACATTATCTGTGTTTATTCTTCACACTGTTCTTCACACTGTTCCTCACACTGTTCCTCACACTGTTCCTCACACTGTTCCTCACACTGTTCTTCACACTGTTCTTCACACTGTTCCTCACACTGTTCCTCACACTGTTCGTTACTGCATTAATAACTAAACAAACTCTAGTGACACACCATCATTTTTACTCTTTAACTCCTTCCCCTGGTGCTCAGGTTTGCAGCTCAGATGTAACACCGAGCTCATTAATGTTAGATACTGAGCTTCAGCTTCAACATCAAGAGCAGCAGTGATTCATTTATAAAACAGATAAAAGCTAAAATATCAGACATCAGGAAATATAAA